>NW_010328764.1:0-49513 GCF_000700745.2 Antrostomus carolinensis
TTGTCTCCACCTGCTGATTTCATAAGCAGATGTCCTCGGGGAAGGTAACCTGACAAATAACTACACGTGCGGGGTATCTCAAAGCCGTGTGTCGGGGCACCGATCCCGGAGCCGCAGCCGAACACCGTGATCCGAGAGAGGAGAAAAGACACTAGAACCGGAACAGGTGACCCGTCTTTTTCTGCTTTTTCACCCAGACTCTTGGGAAACACGCACGGTGCTGTCCTGCCGTCTGTTTCCTCCTGTTCGAAGACATTCAAAGGCGCCACCATTTTGTGCAGGGAGGGAAACAAAGGCAGACGAAGCTCTTGTGTAAGCCGGCGCGTTGGCACTACCATCACTCTATACATTCGGGAGCTCGTATGTCAAAAAGCATCACCTTCAATTCACTGAACCCTTCAAAGAAGCACACACCAGGGCTCCAGCCTAACCTGGCTCTCACCCTCCTCGGAAAGGACAAAAAAAAGACAGGGAAAGGATATACAAAGGCATTTCTCATCAACTGCTAAATGGTCCAATATACTCGTAACCTTAGCTCTCTGCTTTATAGCAAGTGAGTGATGAAAACCTGATGGGACAGGCTTGCAGGCTGCACTCTGAGCCACCAGAGTGCATTTTTTTAATTGGGCAAAAATATTCTGAAGTGTACACCTGGAAAGGGCATGGGCAGCAAAGGGAAATACTGTTGGGAAAGGAATTGTTTAAAAATATTAAGAAAAATGGCTTATTAAAATTTTAAGAGGTAAAGTGCTGGCACAGATCAGTTTTCTTGAAAAGGAGGAACTGGGCTCTGAGCTGGCTCCTCAGACGCTACTTGGAGAGCTCAAAAGCAGAGTCATTTAAAAAGAAACTTTTCAAGGAGTCCAGCTAAAACTACAAAGACATAAAAATCCAGTCAGACACAGGAAATTCTTAGGGGAATACAAGAATTTTATGAGTCAGAAGATAAAAATCCCTCTGAATACCTAACTAAACTAATCTAATGAAGTAGTCACCAGGAAAGGACTGTGATGAATCTGCATGTCAGGAAGGACAAATTTAAACAAACAGGAAATCAAACAACCTGAAGTTGTTTTCATTTTTACTCTCCGTGCCCTGCTCCTTTTTTTCTTCAAAGATGCAAAATTTGTTGACAGCTGCAGAAGCTGCCGTGTGGGTCTGAGGGGACTATTTCATTTTAGATGAAGTCTCAATTTAAAATAAACTAATTGTCTGGCTTCCTTTCGCAAAGTTGGGAACTCATTTATTTATGATTCATTATTTGCACTACTGTAGATCCTAGAGGACCCAGCACAATCAAGCCACTAATCATTGCAAAGGCATTCCAGGAAAGACAGTCCTTGATGTAAAGTTTACGAGCTAAAATTTAGCTTTCTCCCTGGCATGCCGAAGTGAGGCAAAATGCTTCCTATTAGATATTTCACTCATGCTGGTAGCCAGATGGTTATATGAGATGTTATCCTTTATGATACAGGCAGACCTGATCCAGCTTCCTATTTGGACACATGCTTAGCTTTTGACATGGAAAAGTTCTCAGATTTCCAGAGAGATCTGCACACCCACAAGGCCCTTGACTTTACGTACAGAGAATTTCAAGACCACCTGTGTGACGTAATATTATACAGAACACTACCTCCTCTATGTTATGGAGCCATGCATTGTCTAGACTCAAAAAATAAGGGTTGTACATATGTGCAGTATTGCATCTTGGATGCCGTCTATAAGGAGTGAGGAGCTTTCTCAGATTATAACCTTTTTATTAAAAATGTTCTCATTTTGGAAATAAATTTTAGCAATTTGCACTTAGCAGAGATGATGTTAGAATTCTTAAAACTACAAAAATTGCTACTATTCTCGCTATGTTGCTTCTGTACTAAAATTAAGTTTGTATTAAAGCCCTTCTGTTATTTCAGGTTTATTCCACCTTGAAGGAAGAAAACCTATAGAGAAATCAGAATTTTGTTTGTTTCAATGAGTTTTGTGATTTCAAATGTCTTCATTCCAGAATGGAAATTAAAAAAAAAAAGAAAAAGGAAAATTATATTTAAACGAGCTTTCTTCCAAAACTGGTCTTGGGTTAACTAAATTGCTTAATTGTACAAAAAAATTGATTATATTTTAAAAAAAATACTTTTTCCTGAATTTTACTTTTTCCTCTTCATTTTATATTTCATACCAAAATTTTCAGATAAAAGTTGTGCTAAAATAACTTTGAGATGAAAAATGAAACCTTCATCCCCAGAAGACAAGCCACTGGTCTCTCAGCATCCATGATAATGTGCTGCAGTAGACAGTATGTTAGGTATAAGCTGAACTGACTGGAAACTACTTTTATACAAATTTAGGACACTGCTTAGTTTCCTATCTGAACAGCCTGTCTGGATCCTCCTATTTGGGGTTGATTCTGGACTCCACTTAAAACACTGATTGTTTATATTAAACAGACAAGAGAATGTGTGATGTATTTTAACTGTCAAAAGTGTTGTGAACAGCAGCAGCTGGAAGAGGAATGTTTAATTCACTCGGTTACCCCAAGCCTTTTAGAATCCTGTATCAGCAGCTAAATCTTACTCTTGCAGGCAAGAAAAACATGGTATGAAGGGGTAGCACTACAAAGCTTCTTCTACAGGAAAAAAAGAAGGGGGTATTCAAAAGCTATATGACTGTCATTATTAGGTCAAAATAGAGCATCACTAAATCTACAATAGTATCGGTGCATCTGTCAAAGCTGTGCACGTTTCTGTGTGGAAGAGCTCACATTTTGTGGCTCCCTTCTTGTGCTGGTTTACTCACACTTAGCTGATGCCAGAGACATGATGCAGGTAGTGATGGGAGATAACACTTCAACCATATGCCATATGATACACCTTAAAAAAAAAAAGGAATCTTGATACTATCAGTTACTGCAATACTCTTAAATCTTCTAGAGGAGAGGTCAGGGGCTTGTGTGGAGCTGTGAGTAAGGGTAAGTTTCCTCCCCTATGCAATTTATTCTCACTGGGAATCCCAGACACATGCTCGGGATACTTGCCCCTTGGTAACTGTTGCAGCAAAAGCTTGTGCAAAAGCAGGGCCCAAAACAAGGGTAAGAGTTGTTACTTAAGAGAGATTAATAAAGGCATTGCTAAGTAACAGGATCAAGTTGTTTTCAACATTTATAAAAACTTCAAATTTTCAAAAGCAGAAAAAGCAGAAAAAGAATCCAACCACAATGATACTATTTTGCATATTTCCTTGAGGAAATCTTCTGAGTAAAATAGCAAATTAGCTGCATACAGAAAAATGATCCTTCTAATGTCAAGGGAAAGGAGGGTCTGAAACATTAAATAAAGAGATGCACGAGCTTGTGCAAACTGCTGGAGTGCAGGTTTTCCTTGGGAGGCCTGACTTCTGCCATGTGGCTTGGGGTCTTTTTTCTTTTTTTTTGCCACATTTTAACGCTACATTTACAGAACAGATTCGGCATGCTCAGGAAAGGAACACTGCTTTTGTTCATCCCATCAGTCTTTTACTTGTCCGATTGCCGCTGCTGTATTAGTAGGAAAAATAGACCTAACGAGGTGTAAAATAATGCTCTGCATTCAAAGACAGCGCTGTACCTGATTTCACTTTAATATTTACTTCAAAAGTAAACTCTGTTGAAACCCTGCATAAATAGCACCAAATGAGTTTGCAAGGTATTCTGAACTTCCTTAAGCAAAGTCGATTCACACCTCATACACACAATTTCTTATTTGGTTGCTTACTGCCAAAATTTCTGCCAAGAGAGCCCTGGGATGAAGCAAGTGGGCAGACAGAGGTAGGTGAGGCTTCACTGGAAGAAGAATTGTAAATAAAACACAAGTTAGCCAGCAGAAACATAGTCCCACACCAACTGACAGTAAGCAAGAATATTTAAGTCGAAAAGTAGCTACAGGTAGAGATTTTAATTTTATTAAATGCTTTTTACACTCTACATGTTCAACTTCTCATTTTCAGCCATTCCACTTTCTTCTTTTCACTAATTTTTCCTTACGCTACAGGAAATATTTTTTTTTCTCTTCTTTTTTGCTGAAAAAGGCAGCGAACTGGGTGTCTGAGCTTCCTCTTAAGTACTGTGTGCTTGGGACCATGAAGTCAAGGAAAAAGAGCCTTGATTAGATGAGATTTTGGAAGGACCCATGCAAAGATTTTGTTTAGGTTTGAAAAGACTAGTTTGGGTTCATTCTAAAAGGAAAGTCTTACAGAGACTTTCACCAGAGAAGGCAACGTACAAAAAAAATCTTCACAAGGGCTCGGCAGTAAATCTTCCAGAAAAACAGGTTTTTAAACAAAAGGATGCTTACTTCCTGGAAGCAAATGTTTTCATAGGATGTCTCTGTTTCACCAAAGACCCACTCAACCCAGAAGAGCCAGTAACCTGCTGGTCAGGAGGTCCCATGGGAGATGCATGGGAGGCTTCTGTTCTAATCAACTTACTTTGTATGCAAAGTGGAGAAGCTTTGTCAAGGCAGACTTATGGGAAGGTGTCATAAGATGGCTGAAGCAATCCATCCTGCCCCTCTCTTGCTCCTGCTCTCTGTTGTCTTGGTCTTGCTGCTTCCTCACCGTTCACCAGCTCTGGTGCTTACTGATTTGTGGGGAGACAGTTCAATTCACTAAACCAGCAGAAAACTACTCAGCTTTTTTTCTGGGCTAGCAAGCTGAATCAGTTAACTGAGAGGTTAAACAACCACTGGAGGCAACAAAAGGCAGAGAAGGTGAGAATATAGGGCAAGGGGTGTAAGGATAACAGAAATACTGCTGTGATGACTTACTGTGATGTCCCTGATTGACAGAAACTCTACAGTTAGAATAAGGTAAAGCTCTGAGCTCAGCATAGACATTATGTCTTTACACTAATATCACAGAAACATGATTATAAGCGGACCACATGAACAAGGGATTTGACTAAAAGGCTGCTTGAGGTCAGTGCCTTTATAATTCAAATAAGCCTGTAATCCCTCTATTCCAAAAATCTCCTCTGTCTCAGCATTACAAAAGGCAAAGTCTGTGAATTTAGAACTTAAAATAAATTACCTGGGTGATTATCTGGGCTAAATCTTTTCTTGGAGATCAGGTAGCAGAGGATGCACTTTCAAGGAAAGGGACTGAAACATACTGTACTTTTCATTCTCTAAGCATGCTGTGAGCACTTAAAAAAACAGATCACTCAAGAAAAGATACAGTATGGCAGTTCCCAACCCTATCTTGGATATAACAAAATCTAACCTTTGACACCAAGCTACCCCAGTGCTGATCCAACTCTATTCAACAAACTCAGACCTTTTTTAAATGCTGCATAACTCCACACAAGTACAACGTCTGTTTATTTAAGTTCTGAGCAAGCAAAGCGGATTTAGCAGCATCATGACAATGGAAGTTGCAGGGATGGGGAAGGACTGGAATGCCAGAGGTTGCTGGGTTTTCCCTCTCTACCCTTCAAAAGTTCATAGACTGCAACAAAAATAACACACATTCTGGCTGCAGAGTGCTCTTAGCTTTAGCCAAAAAAGGTCTGCTTTTGGTTGCCTAAAAGGGACTGTTCTAAGTTCAAACCTCCTCTGAAATTTAAAGGGCATCTAGTACCCTGAACGGTTTGCAGTCAGCCCAAAAATTCTTTGTGCACTCTGTGACTTCTTCCCAGCTCCCCAGGAAGCTGAGGCATACCCATGGCTTTAAATGCTCATGCTGTAATTGTATCACTCCAGGTGTTCTCAATAGAATTCCTTCCTATAAAACAACTAAAGAGGTAAAGTACCGTCCAAATCTCCACAGGAAAAGAACAGAGCCAACGGCACAATCAGTTTCTGAAAAATGACTTGATTCCCATGCCACAAGCAACAGTCCATAAAGCATCTCACAGAAAACCCAAACATGCCTCGCAGCTTCTGGCTTTGGAGCACTGGAGGACCTGGGGACCTTCAACCTACATTCCAACATGGACCTTAAAAATGAAGTTCCTCCCTCCCAGGCAGCTTAATGACCTGCAGATTTTCAGTACAGGTCATATCTGACATCAGTTTCAGAGCCTCACCTTCAACCACATTAAAACAGTTGTAACATTTTGACATGAAACATGATGGTGTTTCATTTGCACAAGGCACCATCCCATTGCTTTGTGGTTTGGGTTTTTTTTGGGGGGGTGGGGGTGGAGTGGACGAGGAAGGATTCCTACTCTGTTGTATTCAAAGCAGCCTCAGTAGCAAAATGTTCAACCCCTATACTTCAGTGTCCAGCACCGCTGTCACTAGGTCTAATATTTGTTTCACACTGTTACTCCAAGTAACACATTTTTTAATCTACACCCTAAGAAATGTTAAGTCTAAAATACTTGCAAAACTATGAATCATTTTCTAGAAAGACCTGAAACAAAGTGATCACCCTGTGGAGAGCTGTGTGCGCGATGACTGATCATCTCTATTGTTGGCGTTCCCAGGGGGTCACAGAGGGGTTCAGTCGCATTGTACCCCGGCAGCACCAAAAAGAAAGGCCATCACAGCCAGCTGATTGTGCAATTTAGGAAACCAACCGGTGAGTGCCTGTAATTAAGTATCCCATTAAATGGGGCCTGAGTTTTGTGTTGATGGCAGGTTTGGGAATTTAAGTTTCTTTCTGAAAAAATGCCTTAAACCAACTGTCTCTAGGGGTCTAGAAAACTTTCTTAAAATTTCCCGTTTTGCAAAAATTTTGACTGGAAAAACTGGACAATTTGGACAAAATTCAAATAGCTCAACTGTTTCCCACTCTTCATTTTGAAAGCACATAGTTCAAGCCTTTGTTTGAAACGTTTCCTTTCCAATACCAATTTATGTTAAAAGATCTGAGGGATGTACACCCTGCCCCAGTTCAATACACTGGAAAAACAAAATCTTTTATTTCTGCTTACCAACTTAAAGCAGACTTTCCTGGACACTCAAGTCCCCAACCTTGTTTCCATATACAGGTTTGGTCCCCAAATAAAAAATCCCATTGTTGTCACAGTTTTAGTTGTGGCTCCCCCAGCCTCTGAGACTAACTTTAGCCACCTCTATTTGAACATTTTACCTCTTTCTATAGTAAGAATGTATAGCAAAGGCTAGACATCCATCCAAATATGTAAACTGGGTGAGCGGGGTAAACAATAATTTTATTTGCAATTTGGTTCTAGCATATCTGTCTGCTATCCCCATGTTTAACAATCTACTTTCCTATGTCCATCCCATGAGATTATTTTTCTTTTTTTTTTCTTCTTTTTTGATATTTATTAGACTGTTTAAATGTTTGCATGGGCTTCAGTAAATATCAGTTGGTTTCCCGAGAGCGTACTCTTGCTTTGAATGTTTTTAAAATAACTTGTGTAACTCTAATTCCCCAACATTCATTAGTTTTAAAACTAATTATTATCCATTAGTTTTAAAACAAACATGCATAAATAAAACATAACATTAAACTAATGAGATGGAGGGGGAGGGGGAGAGGAAGAAGTTTCTGTAAATACAGCCTGAATTAAATTTCTGCATAACTTAGATAATCTTATTCTTTACATTGCACTGAAGATGACACTGAATGCCCCTCATTTATTAATCTTTATGAATTTGAAGAACACCCTACCTTATACTTTCAGCTTCTTTAGCACACCACCTTTGTGTTTTTAAATATGAAGTTAACACACTCCTATCCAAATGATAAAGCAGAACTACCGGTGTAATACATTGGATTATTTAGACATTTTAATGTTGTTGTCCACCTCCATCTGTGCAAAGTTTAAGCCTGGCACTGGCCAATACAGTTTATGAAAATTTAAAAAAATATGCCAGAACTATTGGCAGAGAAATGAAATAAATATACTGTTTCTGCTCGCACAAATTACAGAAACTTATTAAAGCTCAATCATTTGTGGATAAGTAAAAACATTCTCAGAGGCAAAGTGCCAGTAGAAATCTCATGAGTTTCAGCTCTGAAGTTTCCCAATAACCCTCTTTGCTATGGGAAGGAGGGCAGAGGAGGAAGGAATGGACAGAGACTCCGTATGGTCCACCCTTTTCTTGATCTGATGAAGGAAGATCAGATCACCTTAGGGCCAAGGGCATTTAGATGAAGGTCTGTGTCCTGACTCCCACTCAGATACAGTCAAGTTGCCCTGCCATTCTGGATGCCATACTAGAAGGCACCCTAAGTGAGTGACAACATGAGTGTCAAACTTGGACTTGCGCATAGTCTTCACAGCAGGTGAGGAGGTGGTCGGGTACTGACTCCCTCCTCCACAGAAACAGGAACCCAAGAGGGGCTCTGTCCCACCAGGGAGCATCTAAAAGACTAGACTTTCTAAAAGCTCAAGAATAGTGACACAAAATCAGCAAAATCTCTGCCTACTAAGCTTTTGGAAGATTTCACATGCTTTCTGAAACATGCCGAAGACCAGCTTAATATTTGAACCCTGCCTGAAGCTAAATTTAATACATTTCCAACATTTTTGGTTCACTCTCCTTACCCATCTTTCTTCCAGTTATGTATTTCTCTTCCTGCCCGTGAACTGATGAACAGTGGTGAATGATCTATTTACAACACATTTTGTCAGCTTTTTCACATCTGACAATTCTTACTCATAATCCAAGATAAAGAGATGAAAATTGCTGCAATTCTCTGGGGTAAAGATAAATGGAGACACATAAGCAGATTTGTTGAGGTTTTGGGTTTTTTTAAAGAAAGGTAAGAAAAGTAAAGAAAAAAGAAAAGAAAAGGGAAATGAAAAACCATACAAGGAGAAACAGAACTAAAATAATTGCTGGTAAACTCATCCTCCCCATAAATACGCTGCACCCAAGCTCTGTGTACAGGTGGTTTACTGACACCCAGCAGAAGAACTTGAAAGTAACTGGGTGGTTCTCCTCTTACATTTATGATTTTTTTTTCCACTACATGTCCACAGTGTCAGCTGTGGAAAGTGACCCACTCATCTCCAGCTCTTGCACATCCATTCCAGATGAAGATAAACCTCTCCTAACTTTAACCATCCAAGTTACATGCGTAACTCTAAAGTCCATGGGCACTCAAAAAGGCGATTCAGTGCACCCCAGACAGACTTCTCCAGCAGAAGGGATGAACCCCTCTGAAGATCTCTTCTAGCTGACTCTGGATGAAGCTCAGAGGACTATGTTAAGGTAGACAGTAACAGTTAGATAAGATGATCCCACCCCCCTGATATGGTAATAGCTTGTATAAAATATCCCTCCAAATGAAGTGCTACTGTTTATCCACAGACACACAGGGTTTGTGTGAAAGGTAGACACAGAAAAAACCTGACAAGGATATTATGCAAATAATCAAAGCACCTCCATTTGCTACAGCTAGTAAAGAAGAGCAAAGACTAGAGCTAAATTAGATGCTCCAGGGTTTATTCAGAACAACCAGACACTGAGAATATGGATTTTGTGATCTTGATAGGTATGGTGTTTGGAGAAGGGCATACAGATTTAAGGTTGTTCAGACAGCTGGACCATGGCTGATGAAAAGGCTGGGACCACTTAGGTAAAGAACAATAGGCAGGTATGCCAATGGCATACCAAACAATACAGAATGGTAATTCAAGCCTCGATGGAAAACAAGGTTTTAAGACTCCTGACCATATCACATAGGGATGTAATTCTTTCCTTGCAGAAATACTTTCAGCCCTTGTAACTTAATTCACTGTTGTCTGGCTTAAGACCCGATCATGCTGTCCTTGCTCGCATAAAACTCAGTGCAAATTGAATTAAACTGGCAGCACTGGACCTCACTGGTGTTTTGACTTAGGACTTGATCCTAAGCAGATCGGTGTTCACAGGTACAGTGGCAGTTGCAGTGCTATGACACAGACTTGTCTACCATTACATCTTAAAGGCTGTGGTTGCCACTAAATTAAGTCAACAAAAGACAAATTAACGTTCTTTGCTTTGTACTCAGATCAACACTGTAAAGATTTTGATGGTGATTACTGAACATTCCAGTTTGATTAAAAGCAGCTTTCATTCTTCCTTTTACTTCTAGTACTAGAAAATGTGAAATCACTTTTGGTAAGAGACTAAAATGTGAAATAGTGAAAGCTGACAGATCTTTTATATTGTTTTTTACTGGTCATAAATTTACAGCACTGTATCAATGAAAGAAAACCATGAAATATTTTAATCTTTATTGAATCTTCTGACATTATTAATTATCACTTGGCTAGTTTGTACAGTCTAATGACATGAAACATATAATTATTTTCAAATAACAGATTTCTTCCAGTTTTAGCTAATTCTGTATAATTCTCATCATTTTGTATAGAAAAGATGTTAAGGGTGTTTTTCTCTTTGACAAATCCAGAGGGAAGAAACAAAACCAGCTTTCACCTCTTTCTTGTCCAAATTCATGACCCCATAAACCATGCTAATAAAAACAAAAGATGTGCCATTTTGCACATCAAGCAGTAAGACACATGTGCTTAATGAGACACTGCCTAAAACCCAAACAGGAAAATGCACTTTATGGTAGTGAGAAAATAACGAGTAAAAGAGTGGATATGTCAACCATAACCATCTTGTCCTCTTAAAATCAAGGCACACAGGCAAAAACCACCTCAGTAGTCCTCTTTGCCTGCTGTTTGGCTGCAGACTAGCCCATAGATAACCTACTGAAATCAAAAGAGCCATCTGACACAGAGCACACAGGGGATGGGGTACCCCTGAATGCCATGGTCGTGCCCTCTCACCTATCCCAGAGGCTGATGAGGCTGGCAGTGTGGCGCTTGTCCCAATGGTTTTACACAGCCCTAGATCTCCTCTGGCCTTTCACAGCAGTGACAAGCACCTCCAGATGGTCACAACTGAAATGAGGCTATTGCTGGCTTAAATTGTTGCTGTCCCTATTGAGGCTTCAGAGCAGGAAGAGATAGCCAGGGCAGCTGAAGGAAAGCATCCTAAGCAATTCTTCTCCCTCAGCCAAAAACAAGGAGTTGGGTTAAGTTTGGTTTGATTTGGTTTTATGGGAAAGCCAACACGAAGCAGCTGCCAGACTGTGGATGAAAAAGTGGGAACACTCCTCAGTTGAGGAGCTACATTTTTCATCTTCCTCTGATTCAGCAGGGCATCCCATGAACAGAAGAACTTCCCTCCTCCATGTGAAGCCAAGTACGAACTGGATTATAGTGTCTCACAGAGACCACTAATTTTGTGACCTTATACTCTGCTTTCTCCTCCTTTGACCTGGTCTGTTTTCAAAGAGGTGGAACAAAAAACACTATGAGGAACAAGGAACACCTCTTCATAGGACAACTGATGCAGTGGTCCACCCAAAGAAGGGTCTATGAACTACTTTGTCGGCATCTGATTTCCCAGCACAGCCTTAGTCACTGCTTACATCAAGGAAGAATCCCAGCCCAACCTTCTCAGCTGCTTGGCCTCCAGGCAAACAAAAGATGAAAATTTTTGTTAGCCACCGAAAAAGAGAGCAAGAGGAGTTCTCAGGTGAGTAAGAATGAATAAGAAAGGAATGGAAGTACTTAAGACTTTTTTTAAAAAACTTTCCTGAAGGGTGGAGTAGAGACCTACAGCAGAGTCTCAACATGGACTTCTAGCATATGCAAGGAATTTACTGATGCAGAGTAAATTCAGACATATTGTGGGGGAGATACAGCTTGAAAAGAGACTACTTTTTAAGGAGGGAAAAATAATTTGTGTTGAGAATACATCAGATTGTATCAAATGAGTATATATTAACAAACATCTTATTAGGATTTCATCAGTATTCACAGGGTACTGTCTTTCTGATTTCACCTCCTTTTCCCTTTTAAATCAGTATTATTTCCACAATGGAAAATGCTATAGAACTGATCCATGGCAAGTGTGGAACATTTTAACTCTCACGGCCTACAGAAGAGATCAGACTGCTCAGAATCTTGCAGGATTCAAACTAAATTAATGAACTAACTTTTAACATCCTCCAGGCTCCACTATTTTAACTGTTATTCACATTTTCAAATATAAGTGTTTTTTTCAGATATTAATGCATGGGTGGATGATCCTATAATAAACAGGTAAAAACCTGCTTTCTTAGACCCATATCACTAATTGGAATATTACTCTTAAAGAGCTTTTGGAAGTTTTACACTCTAACACTCTTTCAGTGTTTTCTGTCCTACGTACTAAACCCTCAGGTCATATTTACATGTCCTTTAAACTCCACTACTATTACATATTAGATTTTAACAAACAAATTCAGGCCTTTATCTATAGCCACAGTCACAAACCCTGCTGCAGAAATCACGCAGTTCAATTAGGTGAGAGATTCTGGACCTCAGAAGACCATTTGCATTTATTCTGCACAGAACTGAGATCCCCTTAGCACAAATTTTGTGGTACGTCTGACTGTGTAGGCAGAGTGAAAAACTCTAATTCAGCTGAATACATTTACCTTGCTTGCCTTTTATACTGCTTTCCAGAGACTCTTTCTAACGTAACTTAATTTACTCAGTCTAAAAGGAGACACTTTGCAAAGGCCATCCTTGATTTGATTTATGGTGGACCTAAGAGGTGATCTGAACTGAGAAAGTGTTTCCACTGCACTAGGTCTTGGGCATGCTCAATAGCAAGAGACAGCTCTAATTCCCTGAAAAGCCTTGCAATGTAAACAAACTAGACAGACAATGGGCAGGAGGAAAAAGGCACAGGGAAAAAGTACTTTGCCCAAGGTCACAGAGCTGTGAGACATGCTGGAACAGGGTACAGAAACAGCAGATGCCCATACAATATTAAAAATATGAAGCAGTCATCCAATTTATGTCCAAACCTGCACATCTCGGCTACTATACATCTAGATGGATGCTGGTAGCTTCTGCACCAGAAGACAGTGGAGACGTGAAGTATTCTTGTATCCTACAGAATTCTTGCTTCCTGGCACCATGCAGTGAGCTAAATAGTATCCCGTGTCGCCATTCTTCAAAAACCTCTGCAGAAGTGTGTACATGATGCACAATGCCATAACACTCCACTTACAAATTAATAATAGTTCAGCTTCCAAATTACAAAGCAGACAAGCAATTTCCCCACCCCCACCCCCCACACGTCATGGTTTAAATGGATAGAATACTAATAAAGCAATGAAACAAAACAACTGATTTGAGCTGTATATGGTGGGGTAAGTCGCATTTGAGCTATATAACCATCTCAATGAACCACAGCTGTGACCAGAAACCTCCCTGCTTGTCCATTCTTGTGGCTTCTCTTGCACATACTCCATTTTTGGCTAATTAAATGGGACTAGGCAAAGTTAATTATCACAGTTAGTCTGTAATAGGGTTAATTTGACTGAATGAATTTTCATTTAAAAGGAACAGAAAAACTCTTTATTAAGTTTGTAAGTATAGAATAATTCAAGAGTATCACCAAAAATCTTCTACTTTGTCCACTGAACAAGACTGCAATGCAAGTAGCTCTTGAAAAGTAATTAGGTAGCCTTGCTCAGCAGAAAACTGCACAATGATTAACAGGTCTAAGCAAGAATCACAACATTTTTGTATTTAAGAAATCCAGCACTCCAGAACAGTAAAGTTGTAATGCTGTTGAATGCTGCTAACTTGAAAGAACAATTTGCTGCCTAACAATAAACTCCCCAATAGACCAAGCCTATGTGAAGCAACTATACTTATGATGAATAAAAAATCCTCAGCCAATCCACTTCATAGTTTATAATTTAACTGAGTACCAGTTTCCAATTCCATGTAATAAAACCATGATTTATATATTATTCATGTCTTCTCAGACTACTTTTGCCAAATTGTTTCTTCAAGACAGCCTTTTTTAGCTATTTACAATGAAATACAAAATAGAAAAGACTGTATTTAGTACTTAGAAAGAAGGGTAAAAAATTTCTCCTAAATAAATCTGATTCATTTGCTTACATTACTGATAATGAAATGAAAAACCTAAATTTAAATATTTTCATTACACGACCAATTTAAACACACTGCAAGATCCTTCTCAGCAAGACTGTCCGAGCAAGGCAAGAAAGAAGCAGCAATGATTATTAATGTAAGACAAAAAGAGAAAACTGTATTTGTCTTTGTTGATAGGACATTGCTGGCTCAAGGAGTAAGGCCCTTTACTGCACAGCTCTTGCCACATGCCAACAGGCAGTGCTTCGTGCAGGAGCAAAACAGGGAACGCGTGTGCCAGCTCATCAGGGCACAGCATCTTTAAGTAGCTGCCCTATTAATGAGAACACAAACAGGATTTTTTGGAGAGAGGAATATATTATCCAAAACCCACCTGCAAAATAGAAATTACACAGATTATACACACAGAAAGATTTAAGGCTGTTGTGAGTCCAATCAAGGCTGCTGGCCTCCATTGGTAGATTCATAGATCTAGCTTATGGAAGTGAACAGGCTTCCTATTAAAATACTTTGACAGCTGAGAAGAATCGTGCCAATGATAGCAAGGAATAGCCCAGCTCAGATACAAGTAAGATGGACAGAGAAAATGGGAGGAAAAGACATCTCAACTGCAAAGCCAGTATTAGAATTTGGGAAGTTATACATTTGGAGTCCTCTGGCAGCTGACTGCCTTCTTTAAAAATCCTAGATGAGCAAGCCTGCCTGCATGCTTACAACATTTTTAACCAGCTCTTCACAAATTAAAATGTTGTTCTATATGCTGAAATAATTTGACCAACTTTTGCCATCCTTTACAAGAGATAGAAGAGCAGGGTGATGATCAGTTAGCGCAGGTCAGTGCTGTTACAAGCACACAGTTCACTGGGATGTACCAGTGAGATGTCCCAGCCATCTATATTCCAAGTCACATTGCAGTATGGCCCTGAAAACACTCAACAGATGGTTCAGCTTGCATCTGGATCTAAAGGCTCATCTCAGTGCTGAACAAATGTAACTGACCGTGCTCTCCAGTCATTGCATCCCTAATGATCTGCTTGTAGGGTTGTTAATGCCAAGAACAAAACAGCACTGACAAGTAACGACAAGTAAAATAATCTGAGCTGCTGTTCTGCTCATGTAGTTGCTGTCTCCCACTGTCTCTTTGTGCCAGCTCACGCACACTTTCAAGAATCCATATGCTGGTGGTGGCCAGAGAGAAGGAATTTATTCCTCATAGCTGAAAAGACTCTGGAGAGGTCATGTGCCTCACCCAAAAAGCTGTGGAGCATCCCTGTTCTTCAGTATCTCAGTTGATTTTGCCAGTTTACCCTGCTACAGACTCTGCAAGTAATCTTTTTATGTTTTTTAATCAAATACTCTGGGTGTAGGGTGACTGATGAACTTGCCAATATGATTTTATGAAGACCAAATTTCTCTTCTCTTCCCAGTTCCTAAAACTACTCAGCCTTGCTAAGAAGAAATTAAGAACCACTCTATCACGACCTGGGTGAAGAAGCTGACATCAATAAAATTTAGGAATTGGTTTGTTAATCTTTGTTTAGATCTATGATCCAAGTGATCAATGGATGATATTACTAAGCGCCCTGCTGCTTCAGAGACCTCAGGTTTCAGGCAGGTTAAGTTTCTTTTGGGTTTCCCTGTGTGCTGGTTTTCCCTGGGTAGAGTTAGTTTTCTTCATAGTAGCTAGTATGGGACTATGGTTTGGATTTGTGCTGAAGACAGTCTTGATAATGCAGAGATGTTTTTGTTGTTGTTGAGCAGTGCTTACACAGAGTCGGGGCCTTTTCTGCTTCTCACACCGCCCTACCAGTGAGGAGGCTGGGGGTGCACAAGAAGTTGGGAGGGGACACAGGTGGGACAGCTGACACAGACTGACCAAAGGAATATTCCAGACCATATGACATCATGCTCAACATATAAAGTTGAGGAAGAAGAAGGAGGAGGGGGGTTCGGAGTGATGGCATTTGTCTTCCCAAGTAACAGTTACACATGATGGAGCCCGGCTTTCCTATGGCTGAACACCCGCCTGCTGATGGGAAGTGGTGAATGAAACCCTTGTTTTGCTTTGCTTGCACACATGACTTTTGCTTTACCTCTTAAACTGTCTTTATCTCAACCCATGAGTTTTCTCACTTGTTCTTTTTTGACTCTCTCCTCCATCCCACCAGGAGCAGGGGGGAAGTGAGCGAGTGGCTGTGTGGTGCTTGGCTGCAGGTTGGGGTTAAACCATGACACTCCAGTAGCAACTGCCAGTAAGAGATGCTCACTTACAAGATGCCTTTTGGTTTTCATTTCTTTCTTACTTGGGTGAAGAGTTCCTTGTGCTCTTACTAGTTCTACTGATGACTTTCATGCAATAGGACTGATGACAGTCTAGGGGAAATCAGAGCTGATACTGAGAGTTTGGAAAGTCTATTGCTGAACATCTGGAAGTGTAGCCAAGAAGAATTTATGGGAGGAAAACATCTGACAGCCCTCACCCTTATAATTTTCTTCTGACTGTTCTCTAGCACCTGTGCTGAATCATGTAGCCTAGCCAGTTAGTACATCATAGGGGCCACATCAAGGGGATGATAGCAGTAAACACAAGAGGTGAGAAAGGAAAAGATAGGAAGTTTGATGAGGAGAGAGGAGGGGCAGCATTGTACAGTGCTGAAGACACGGGGATATATTCATTCTGATGGAAAAAGCGATGTGCAGAGAGGAGAAACAACCTGCAGAGTCACTGGCTGACACTGTGAGTCCAGACAAGGCAGGTGAAGGAAATTCCAGGAACCGTTGGGGGCTCTTTGACTTGCTTTGTATTTGACTGCTGGGGTGGCAGGGATTCAACAAAAGCTCATGTATAGCTGTCCTTCAGGAAAGCCTCTAGCTGCATGGACAGCTATTATAGCTTAATTCCTGATACTAATTAGAATGTTTCCAAAGTGTTGACGCAAACTGTGATATAAAATCACATAGGTAATCTCCACATTTCATTTAATCTGGATAGATGCGTGGTGCAATCAAGCAGGGAGACAGAAGAATGGGGTTTGGAGATGCATGTCTCTTTTTGAGAAAAGGGGGAAGCTGGCACAGTGCATGATGATGAACACAGCTGTAGGTACTGTGCGCCCTTGGGCACTCCTCTCTCTGTGCCAGTGCACAGATGCATTTTTCTACAGCATGGTGCTTCCATGACTGTCACTTTATTGCACCCCGTGCTCTCTGACTTCCTCCATTCCACCATCTGAGTGACATATATATAAAAGAAACTACAGTGGACACCAAGTGGATTGTCCAGGGATTTGTCCTTCCTTTTTAACACAGAACAAAACTCAGAATTTCTGCCTCTTCACGATGTCACTGTCAACACTATCACTTGAATAACACCTGGCTCACCGTCACAGTAACATACAGGATACACCAAATACTACAGGAAATGCCCCAAGAAAACTCCAGCTTTCCCAGTAGGCAGTAGGAAATTCACCATTACCATTCCCTGCTGACCAGTGGGCATGCTGAGACAGTTGTTTGCATTTTCTATGCTTATTTTTCTACTACTAATGTGGGATTAGCAACGTTCAGCGACAGCTTTTGACACCTACAAATTCTTCCTGTTATGGAACAGCATGATGAAGACCTATTTTTCTCTAAATTATAAAATCTTTCATTAACTGATTATTCCAATATCATTCCTTCATTCTTAAATTCTAAAATTTGCTAACCCAACACACAGCACAACAAGCATTTTAGACACTACCAAAATACTAGTAATTAGAACAAAGTTGTTTCAGCTGTGGTTTTTGTGGTTTACTTTGTTCCCTAACAAACCTGGAGGGAAAAAAAAAAAAATTCCTACAACCTTTTTTGCTTTCAAGTACTTTTTTAGAAAAAATCTATTTTCAGTACCAGTGAAATTCATCATATTATGACAGGAAAGCAAAATTGTTTCATATCTTAAGATCTTTTAACAGCATGAAGTTAACTCTACGGTCTCTGAGACAGAAATTCTGCCAGCTATAGACTTAAAAAGAATCAACAGAGAAAAAGAAGTTTCTCAGATGGAACTGTTAGTTATGCTATGAAGAATGTGTGTCCCCTACAGATGTTATAGCTATTTATATGATAAATCCCAATCATCACTATAGGAATTTTAAAGCCTTCTTTCAAGTTAATGCTTAAGTTCAAATTAATCTTCTTTTGACAATGTTTGCCTAATATTTCAGTGTTGAACAACATTTCCAGGGTTACATTTACAGTGAGCCTACTGGGCACTTTTAAAGCTGTATTCCAGACTTTGTACTTGCTTCAGAAAGACTTATTTTAATTCTTCAACACTTCACAAATGTTTCTAGGAAAGACAAGTACAATAAGCATTGATAAATGCTTAACAAGGGCACATCTAGACTTGCAAGTTAACTGGAATTAACATTAGGGTCAATTTAGAGCACGCAACAAGTTGTAGAACAGCTCCCTAGAAGAAAATATTCATTCTAGAATAAAATTGCCTCATTCTCACGTTCAACACTTGAACTATTTTGAGTAATGTGAGATAAACGAGAACAAAGCAAGTTTGTTCCAGTTTGAGGGATCATTGGTTTACTCAGGAATCACAGTCTGGGGAATTCAAAATGAAATGAGGGATATGAAAATAGCTTAAGGTGTCTTCAAGGAACTCAAGGTTGCATAAATACAGAATCATTGGTTTCAATGGTAGCAGCCCTTTTAAAAGCAACACTACGTTTACACACTTCAAAGACCCACGTTATGAAGAACATGGTGCTACAGAGGGCACTGCACTTCCTCACACCAGAGAAATATTTTTTAAGAGGATGCCTCTCTGCCATCGCCAACACATCCTTCCACTCCCTACCTACACCCTCCTGTTACTCAGAGACAGCAGGAGGTCTGGGCTTATGGTCTGGTTTTGGATGGCAAGCTGTTTGGTGGAGAAAAGAAAACAGCAATGTTTTATTTGGGTGATACATGTTGACTTGATCTCAGTATCTCTGTGTCTCCTCTGCTCTTGAGTATTGGGAACAAAAGATAAACTCTAAGTGCTTTCACTATCTGACTATCAAGAAGAGTTTCTGGGTGGAAGAACTGAGCACCACACCTGTAAAGGGAAGGCTGCTGTATGTTTCACAATGAGAAAGATTTTTTTCAGCCTTGGTGTTTCTGGCTGTGAAATGCACTTTGAGGTTAAGCATTTTTATTGTGTGCTTAAACTTTTAACACCTGTCTTTGGATGAGACACTGAAAGAGGCAGCACTGATAAGACTGAGGCATTAAACCTCAGTAATTCTCAGTACCACATAAAACATTTAGGGCAAAGCATAAAATGAGACCAGAACCTGTCCAGCCACACACACTGGCAATCCACAATGGATCACTAGATGAGGAGCCTTCAACATCTTGGGGAGTGACCAGGGTCCCATAACAGAAAAGCCTGAAACTATTCCAACCAATGACTTCCCCAGGGATTTAGGGGAAAGGGGTTCACAAGCAGAAGATGAAAGTGAAACTCTGCAGAAAAAGGAGAAATAAACCTAAGAAATTCCTCAGCCCCAGACCTTCCCATACTGTACCCCTGATGGCACACAAAGCACTTTGAAGTGGGAAGTAGCACAGCACAAGGCTAAAAATTCCTGTTCACATTTGTGGTACCTGCTAATGTTGACATCAGCAAAATAACATTAATCACCTACTGCAGAGAATTCTGGTGTGCATCCAGAGAATATTTAGGTGGAACAAAAAAAGTGGAGACAGAGAAGATCATGGGTCTTTTACCACTCATTTCCATTTACGTATTTTTTGTTTGGTGTGCTATAAATGGTCTTTAATTCCAAATCCTTTTATGACCTCTGTTGTGCTCTGTGCTCTTTGGGAGACAAAACTGCATCAGGCAGTTCACAAGGCCAGAGCTCTGACCTTGTAAGAATCATGCCTAAGGAGTGTCTTCAGAAGAGTAGGACAGAGAGAGTAACTCCTGTCCTCCAGTCCCTGGGCAACTGGGGTTTCCAACACCCCTGTGTGAGAAATAAGAGACGACTTGTGCCCAGAACATGGGTGCAAGCTCAAGGAAAGCAAGTATATGGAGCCCACACAGATGAAGAGGAGACAGTCAAGACCTCATGCTCAACCTACAAAGTCCAATCACTGAGGCCTGGTGACATCTACTGAGCAGGCGTTCGTCATAGCTGCGATGGTGCCACACTTTTTATCAATACTCTGTCTTCCCTAGGAGAGACAATGCCTTCACTGCAAGGAGAGCAGCACACAGAACAGTCCACCTAACAGGAGAGCTGCCTCAAAAGAAAAAGTCAGAAAACTGTTTGTAGCTTACCTTATTGAGTGAATCAAAGTTCTGCAGAGAGCATTTTCCCCTCAACAGAAAAGTGAGATATTTGACATTCTGCTCCTCACCACAGTTTTTGTGACTTTATTAAAATAAAGGGGCTGATGGCAGACAATGTGTGAAGCTATCTCCCCATGTAAAACTGTTTTGTCAAGATCCAAGAAGCAATCTTAGTGGAGTTCATTCAAGCAATATTTAAAACAAGTAACCTCAAACACACAGACTAAAATCATAATAGAAGCAAGATGACTCAAGCATACAAGATGTAGGAGTTGGCTATATAAATGCTTCCTGATGTAGATTTCACTCCTATACAGTTCCAAAGATAAAATCTAATGTGGAAAGAAAAAGAAAAGTAATACCCCACATTTCAAACCCAAATCATGCTGTAACTGGAATAAAAGGAAACATGCTATTTCATAAATACTCTGATTAATATATATTGTAAAAGTCATATCATTATAAGCAATTACGATCACTGCATTAAGCAAACCATATAGAATACAACATTGGCCTAAATACAAAATTGCCATAATAATATTACATTTTCTGTTTAAAGTAGTTGTTTTCATCTTAACAAAAAATGTATTTTGAATGACCTTTTCAGGCAATGGACATTTCAGCTAGTTTCAGGGCAACAGCCCATTCTTAATTTACTATTGTTTAACTTTAAGGAACACCCAGGAATGGTTAACTGAATAAATAACCGTCTGGTATTAGGATCTCTGTTTTTTCCCCAACTGTTGCCGTTTGCTGTCCTGTGTTTTTTGTCTTGTTAGATACACATTAACCTGTTAAACTGACCTTCACTTCCCTCCCAATCCCTACAACACATTAAAATTCTTTAAAAAGACAACTTGAGAGAGACTGCCTTTTGGTAAACCTCCTAAAGAGAGCTCTACAGTCTGGTCTGGCATGCTTTGTGTACATGCATCTGTCATGAAAATTTGATGACAAATCATCTGTCTCCTGACAGATAGGCTGCACCAACTTCAAATTCCCATGAAATGTCTTTGTCCACCAGGAAGAAAAACATTCTCCTTTAAAGCAGTGATCATTCTCAAACTTCACTTCAATCCTCCATTTGCTTTAGTCTGTATTATCATTTATTTGTACTATAATTTTTCTGGATCAATTAAAGCCTGTCATAAGATACATCTCCTGATCATCTTTTGGGGAAATGTAAAGAGACAGGAACTAATGAAAGGAATTAAAGCAAATGTTTCACAGTGATAATGCTGTTTTCAGGGGGTGAGAAATGAAGATCCTTTTTAAGACTGACCTACCCCAGTTTGTTTAAATCTAAACTGAACTTGAACTGATAAACTACTCTTGAGATTAACCTGAATAGTGTACATTCAGCAAAACACTGTAAATCTAAACATACCTGAATTGGAGTCAAACTTTGTTTCTGACCTGCAAAAGAAAATAAAAAGATTGTAAGTTAGAAGAACTGCTTTGTGCTATAAAAACCATTTATCAGATTGATCCCCCAGCAAATATCGTCTTTAACAAGACTGTACCTCTGTACATTAGTACTTATCACGTTCAAGGGCATTTGAACCCAAAGAATAAACATTACATTTAAGATTCTGGGATTTTTACAATGTAGAGTTACAAAGAAGGTATTTTAAAATACAAATCACAAAATATTCTATGCAGAAATAGAATATAAATATAAAACAGGATTAAATTATATGCTGTGAATCCTGGAACGCAGTTGTTCCTATGAAATAAATATTGTTTTCATTCATTTTCATTTTTGAAAAGTCATTAAGAGGATTTAATTTATTCATGAATGTTTCCAATCTATTTTTGAAGCAGATACCGTTTCATTGATGTCACATGTATTGTATCCAATGATCTGTACTTAATTGTACAACATCCTAGGAGGGTTTTGTTTGTGTGTGTCTTCAATTTACTCACTCTGCACATAGGAATAAGTGGTTTGATTTTCTTAAAAGTGGAAAGCAGGGGGTGGGAGAGAGGGAGAGAGGAAGGGAGCCAGACCTAAATTTTAACTTGTTTTAGTCTTTGCAAAAAGACAATGATGTGTGCATTATGCACCATTAGCTCTGGTCGTGCACTGTAGATTTTTCTGTCTCTAACAAGTAGTGATTCCTTCTAAGAGCTTAGCACTTAGCAAATGAATCCTATAATGTGAATATTTAATAAAAGGATGAAAAAAATTAGCCCTTGTGGGAACATCATGTTTCAGATATAGGTTAATAATACTTGTAAATGTAGAAGCCTTTGAAGATCTCAGTTCAACTGTGGGAAAACTTAAGTTGGGTAATTACTGTCAAGATGCTGCTGACGTGCTGTCAAGCAGAATTAACCCTATGACTCGGCCTATCCACACAATCTGCTGTAAGACAGCATTGTCTATATCAAGCTCTCAAACCAATTAATGGGCATGTTCCAATGAGATTTATATTGCCCACTAACAATCAGTTGTACACATGGTCATGGCTGTCACAGCAGGGCACAGGGTCTGACTAGCAGGAAACCTGTTAAGGGATGTTATGTTGGCAGCAAAATGCATTTCTCCAGAAATTCTAAGGAGGAAGTACAGTGTTGGATCCTTTCATGTTAGTTCAGGGAGGGGATGTATTTTGGGAAGATACGGTCCTTCTTTTTTCAAAATTAAATTACTGAAGCTCAAGAACTAATTGCAGATTTATTTTCTTCTTTTAGTTTATAAGCTTGTATGTGCAAGTATATGTAGATGTATTTTACACACACTCTATATATTTTATGTAATTGGTATTGCAATCCCATACCAGAGATCTATGTTACAGCAAAGAAATATCAAATCAATCATGATATAAAAAATCAGCATGTTCACACGATTGTTAAAGCCATCAGAAAGGAAACAACTCCCTTTTCCCTTCCTGCTTATTCTCCGCCTTCTCCCAGTGCTCAGGATCCTTTATGTCTTAAATATAACTCTCAGGTGCTGAAAAGACGGAAGAGGAAAAAAACATAACTTCTCTTCCTAATTGGTACTTATAAAGTACCACCAAAAGCACTGAACAAAGAAAGTAAGTTGCTGACCTGCCTTCATGAATACCACTGCCAGTAACTGCCCAGGGCACCAGCCCATGCTCCTGTTTGGCAGTGTACTTCAGCTGGTATTTGCACCCAGCAGGATGAAGTCCCTACCCTGCAAAAGGTGCATGCTGGTAACTGGGGGAACTTCCACTGTGTTCCAGGTAAAGCCACTTGCTCCGTTATTTTATTCACAGTATTCTCTTCAAGCTGCAGCATATCTGTCTAGACTGTTGTCTCTTGCTCCTCACTGTATCAGCAACACCTGACTACACACATAGTTAGAGACAACATACTAATCTTGCCATCAGCGTCTGTTTATCTGCACAATCAACTTCTCACTGACTAAATTCTAGATACGTGGTATCAGTTGGTCAAACGAAGACTCTGGTTCTCAGCCTGCACGGCTTGGCATGGACATACGCGCTGCAACTTGCAGCATCAGCAAACAGGGCCCAGGGGACACGATGGCAGACAGTATGTGGGGAGGAGGGTCCCAAGGGTCACTGGGCACTGTAGCGAGTACCAAAGCTCTAAACAGTCATAAATTACTGGACAAGAAATCAGGAAACTGATACAGCGCGGTAAATGAATAGAACTTTGTTTGGCAACAGCAGAATAGCTATGAAAGAAAACACAACGTGGGAGGTAGCACTAGGAGCCATCAAGAGGAGGAGGGTCACCTACATTGTGGTCACCATGTCACCTTAGGAAAGCAATGCAAAATTTAGGATACAGTATTACAGAAATCATTAGACATCTTAGAAAGGCATAGAAAAAAAGGAGGAAAATAACGAAGCATCTTTGGCACTACAAATAAGCAACAACTAGTAGATGTGAGAAAAGCACTCTGCAAGAACACAAAGTCATCTTGACTACTTGAAGGAATGACAAAGCTGACAGCAATTTCAATTGAACCAGCACTTTCCCCCTACTTCTTCCAGTATTTACACCTTTTTCCTGACAGCATGCTAGACAAAGGTATCGGAAACTAATTCCAGATGATAGGTGTTAAAAATATGCAACTAAAAATGGCCAGTAAATAGGAAAAAATTAAATGCTGAAAGTACATTCCAAAGTGGTGTTCTGCAACACACAAAAATATTCACTCTGACTCCTTTACACTTTGAAAATTACATTAACTAGAGGGAAAAACTTCTCTGCATGTTGTTTGTTACCATTGTACATACTCTGATATCCAACCTAAGCATCCTATCAAACAAGATGCACCTTACAGAGCCAGGCACTGACTTTACAAACTTTTATCATTTATCACACCAAGAGGGGAAAAAAACCCCAACAATCAGAGAATAGCTTTGTGTATATTTTCTCTACTTTTGCCCCACAGGAGTACTCTGAAAGACAGGGAATTACTCATAAATACCTTTAGAAAGGAGTGTATATGCATAAAGAGAGCAAGAGGATATTTATAAAGTGCTTTCAATTTCCAACTGTGATATGACTCAAATACATACAACACGTAGCCATACAAATGCCAAGTAGCTCATCTACCAACACACAATATGCAAGGAAATAGTGAGCTACTGGAAGGACAAGCTATCTAAGGACAAGGTGCCACAATACTTGTAAAGATCCCAGCAATAATTAAATCAAACAAAACCAATAAAATATATGATGGTCACTTTATCTGTACTACAAAGAGGCACAGGATTTTGACCTGTTCTTTTTAAAAGGCACCGTAAACCAGATGGTCAGAGTTCCAAGTACTGAGAAAGAGAGCAAAACGGAATAATGATAATCACCATGTGTTCCTACAGTCTGAATTTTCAATTACCACCTTCCAAAGTATGACTGAATTGCGATTGTTCAGTGCCACATACTACAGCGTGGCCAGACACACTCCAGCTGAAGCTAACACAAATCTGCTATTTGCCGGTGAAGTGGGCTTTTGGCAAAGAGAGAGGAAAGAGGACTTACTGCAGAACCTCTACTGTTGTGTTACAACTGCCTTTTTCTTTCACCCTTCTTGATGAAGTCTTTATCAGGTTTATTTAGGTTTTGTTGAAACCCAACATTGGGAACAGCCTTTGAAAGCCCCACAGCTCTCTCAGAAAGCACCCGATGAAACCTCTGCAGTTCTGATCCCTTGATTTTAACACTGAAGGAGTCATTGACTCCTCCTGGCTTTCTTACACCTTTGCACTAGCAGCTTATACCAGGTTGTTCCTTTGCAAGCTTCTGCTTCAAGGATGCTAAACAACATTTGTAGGGGCAGACATTCAAAATACTACTCCCCTCTGAAAATAACTTTTCTTGAACAAAGATCTGTTGCAGCTGGAAAGATGATAGGTACAGCTTTGGTACATCATCATTTTCAAAGAACTTTATTCCATACTGGCATGGGAAGTTGACTGAAGAAACAATGACCTAGCAGCCTCCTGATGCAATCCAAGCCAACCAATGTCCTGTCCCAGGTGACTGAGCAGAATAAAATAATTCCTGTCTCCTTCCCATTTGTCCCCAATGGTACAGAAAATACCAAGTTCGAGTATCAGTGTTCTGGGCTACAGCACTGCTAGCAAGCTAAAGAAGGCTAGGACAAAAACTCTCAGTTGTGAACATGTCCCTGGACACTGTGTTGGCCGATATCATACCCAGGAGAATGAGCACTTTCCTAGACAGGACTTAGGCAAGGTGCAGGGGAGGCTCAGGCCAGGGACCATTCCTCACAAGCAGGATGAACCAGGCCACTCTGTTTTGGAGGAGAGGAATTTAGACTGAGATGCATAAGCCATGTCTTGTCACTTGCCTTGAAGGCTAGAGAAGAGGTGTTTGTTCATTTTATTTACAAGGATGGACATAGCCTTTCTCTTCTGAAAATACAAACCATTAATTGGAAATGGTCACTAATCTTATTCATGAGCCGAAGCTCCAAATAACAAGACAAGCTTCCAGAAAGAAAAATGAAGAAGCATTCCAATATAAAAATTAACACTTGGTGTAACTATCTAGGAATTTACGAGATCCCCACCACCAGGGAATCTGAGGAAACACTGTGGACAGGGGACAGACTCTGTGGTGTCTAATAAGGTGAAACTCCTCATAGGTACTTCCCAGAGCTGGACTTTCATAAGGCCTCTCTCTCTTCCACCCTCATGTGGATTCTCTATTATAATACAATAATATATATATTATTTACAATAATATTATCTGGCGTAATCTAATAATATAGTTGAACTCTTGTTCGGGTCTCTCCTCAGAGAGGGCTTGAATGTGGTCTCTCTCCTGATTTCATGAAAGTTTTAAGAACTTAATATCTTTGAGGTTTAATAGCTACTCCCCTGTCAAATTTGGCTGAAATTGGCAAGTAGATTAAATGATACAGTTTTACTATTAGGAAAGGATTTATACAGAGACAGCACAATCCTGTAAGCCTTACTTCCTTAGGAAGCCTGGTTAAAAATGTATTTTTAATCTTGCTTTGCTAGACTACAGAAAAAAGATGTATTCACTGTTGATGGATGGTGTAAGAATTTCTATTCTGCATATTGATGAAAAGTCAAATTCAAAAGGAGCATTTTTAACATCATGTTAGTTGATCAGTAGGCTCTGGGTGTGTTCTGTCCAGAGTTTTGTTAATGTGAGAGTCAAAAAGAGATAAATATAGAAATACACAGCTTCTGTAGATCCAAAATCCACCTTAACTGATTTTTACTTAAGGTACGTACATATACATAGTAGAGCATAAGGTAGGTTAAGACTAGCTGAAAATTAGTTCTTCCAAGCAGGGTAACTAATGAACAGTCAATACAAAGTACCGTCAATTTTAAACAGGAGAAATTATGAATTTTAAACAGGGTAAATTCAATGAAAATATCAATTAAATTCTTAGTAAAATCAGTGGAAGTTATCTATACATATCTCTAGGATAATGGAAATCTTTGCATCTATTTCCTCTTATTTCTAAGTATCTTCAACAAGGATTTGCAATTCAGCTGTGCTCAGCAATAAGTACATCAAAACAATTTCACAAGCTTGTCTCAATGAGGCCTTGAAATATTTAAAATGTTACATTTCAAGTCTCCTTTTACTTCTTTTTTAATCCCAACACATTTCTCCTAGGAATTCTACATCAGAATTTGCCTTTTGGAAAGGAAACCTGTTGAAATGTTCTCTGCCTAACAAACTGAGAGATCCTCCAAATTCCTGTACTTGTTTTCACTGATGGAGATGGTACTATCTGCAGAACACAAGCAAAAGGAAATCTCAGGTTTGCTGTTGTATCGGCTTGTAGCTGGCAGTCTCATCCCACTTGTTCCTTGCACAGCAGTGACCTTGGCCTGCAGTAATTCAGACCATGCCTCCCTACTTTTGTGGGCGGCAACCGGCTCAGTACAACAGAGCTGAGACACTGAACAAACAAGGCCAGGTGGCTTGTGGATCAAGGGAAAAAATGAGATGAAGTGGGTTTTGCTTTCCAAACTTGTTCTTGCTCTCCTAATCCTTAACATAAAAATCTTTACAGACTTCACTGCTTATATGAGAATAGTGAAATGAACATTCAGCACCAGCCAAGAAGCTGCCAGTTAGAGGATATTAAAGACTCCCTATGAGCTGATTAGGAGTTCAGAATCATTTGCTATAATGATTGCAGCTCCTCTCTGTCACACTTGCCAGGCATCCAGTGAGTGGAGCCTTTCCTCAAGAGCTGCCCAGCAGCTCCACCCAAGGGCAGAATTGTACCGTTCTTGCTCCAAGGGGCTCTTGAGGATCAGGAGGACAAAGTCCTGTTCCAAACCACCACAGAAATTAGTAATCACCAAGTCAAGCTCTAGTGATGGCCCCATGCTACAGCTGTACTAAGCCATTTACAGCTCTTTCAGCGTTCAGGTAGGATTAGATGTGGGTTCATCATTCAGGTGTGTTTAGATGTGGCAGATGCCATGGGCTGTATTTACAAAGCAACTTTACTGCAGGGACTGCAGTAAATATGGCATTCATACTGATGGTCATCCTCAGAGGTGGATTAAACCTCCAGATTCTAGACGGCTCCAAGGAAGACAAACACTCCTCATCTTCATTTTTGGTGAGGTGATTAGGACTGCATAACAATTTGTCATCCAGCAGTAACACAGCAGACTTGAAACAGAGGTTGGTTTCAACCAAAAGCTAATTAAGCAACAGGAAATCAATGCTCAATGGTAACAACTTTACTGATTTTTTAACTCCACCAGTCTTTCCTAGGGTGCCAAAAAACTGTACGAGTTCTTGCAAGTTTTAAGATCCTCAAGCTTCTCAGAGCTACACAAGATCTATTAAAAATCTGAGTTTGGATGACAGCTGTTTGACAATACTGCCTGCTGACTAATTCGTACACTGGCAAGACCTAACTTACTCCAAACAAGTTTTACTAAACAGAAGCTGTTGGTTTTGACACACAAAACTACAAGTTTTGTGAGAAAACTAAGAGTCAGTCAGGGCAGATGAAATTGCTCAAGTAGTTCTATTAGGTCTTATTAGAGACACTACAGCAGTTACTTCATATCAGCTCTCTGATCCAGATAGCCAGGGCTGAGTTGCCTTTTGGCCTGCTCAAAGGATATGAAGACTGTTAAGAAAGCTTAGAGACCATTAATTAAGCACTCAGCACTGGAGCAAGGAAATTCCTTGTATAGACCTAGTCCAGTGACTAAAATCCTTCCTTGTGTTGTGAAGACAAGAGTGGTACAATGGTAATGGCACTGCAATACTGCCCAGCCATGCTTTGCTTTTGTCATGGTTTGCTTTTGGATGTCTGAGAGATGTTGAGAAGACCTGACACAGTTCAATGAAAATCACATGAAACCATGACATGAATAAGAGTGTTGCTATTTCTCGTAGCACATGTTCAGAAGAGCCAATCCCATTATCAAGAATTCCTTCCAGGAAGCAATAAAGGCAGCAGTGGGTGACTTATGAAACCTTAACAATTCATTCCTTGGCCCTAAAAACTGGAAACTGACACAACAATAATATTTATTTTTTAAAAGGAAATCATTCTCCCCGGGCTTCCCAGTTCCCATCTATACCACACCTTTCTCACACAATCCTGCATATGGTAAAGGATATGACCATGGTTTATTAGATATGGAATAGCCCCTCTCCTATGGCAATAGCACAAGTTGTGGATTTCACTCAGGTCTGTTCTAACCTCCTCTTGCCATGGCTGTGGACAGAATGGTATTTTTGTATAGCATACAAGAAAATGTCTTGAAAAATTAAAGTAGGTGACATATTGCAAACACACTTGTCCCTCAGAAAACACTGAGGATTCAAGTGGTGCAGGTGGTGCTCTGTGAACTGATACAGAACCATAGCACCTTGCTGCACAGGCTGTCTGTGGCTCACAAAAAATTAACATGAGCAGGTATAGTTGATAAGCAGGAGGGTTTTTTCTTTGGCTGATTAGTTTTCTGTCAGATCAATGTGCTGCATCAAGACATGCTCCAGCCACATCAGGTGAGGCCCAGTGAATGGGAAGCTATGAAAAAACAGGCTAAATAATTGTGGGAGGAGCAGGCTGCTTCTTTTAGCATAAGCCTGAAGGTAGATTGGAGTAAGTGTAACACAAACCCACGTAAGGGCTGGCTTGCAGAAAAAGGAGGTCCTCGAGATTAGTTTATTGTCCCTCTCATTTATTGCTTTCTTTAGGCAGCTGTACTGGGATGTAGGAGACTGTCTGGCATGAAAGTTCAGAGATGGAATAATTAGATTCAACAGCATGATTATGAATTTTGTGTGAGGCACCTTTGATTGTGGAATAAGTTAAAGCATGTTCTCCATAAAGCTTGGGAGGTTTCTCATAACACTAGTACAAGCAGGTAGATGAAGAGATGTTAAATTTCTATTTGTTTCTTTTATCTTTCTTGTGATAGAGACAGAGTTCTGTTTTAAAGACGTACCAAAACCCAGGTCTTTCATCTGGAGTGTAAAATTCATGTGTTCCCTGACCTTGTGTGTCACATGGTAATGAAACAACATAAATCAGAAATGTTAAAAGTTGAAGTTTGTTAATATTACTGCTGAAGCTCCAGCCTCCTTCCTTGGTTAAACTGACAGGTCCATAGTCCAAATATATATATTTACAGATTACAATGACACAAAGAAAAAAAATTAATGGACACCCAATGAGAAACAAATGGAAATGAAAGTTTCAGATTACTATCTGGAAATTAAAAAAAAAAACAAAACCAACCAACCAAACAAATGCCAAACACCACAAAACCAACTTGCATTTTAAATGGAGCAATGGACTTTCTTTGTATTGTACTTCTACCTTACTCCTAAGAAAACAATTTGGTGATTTACACTCTGCGGGGAAAATTTAGTAAACAGCATACATTTTGCATTCTCTCATCTATGTTTCCTTCTCACTTTTTTAGCTGTCTTGGGCTGAAGCAGTCACCAGGATACAGGCAGGTATCTCCCTAGTTGAGAAAGACATTATATACTGGTATTTTGGGGTCAGTAAACAAAAGAAGATGGACCCCTATCAGCCTCTCCATTTGTTCCCACCCTTGCCAGCCACTTCAGAACAACTGAGTGAAAGTGATGTAGACCAGAGGTGGCAAAAGCTCACAAAGCAACACAAAGACTTTGGGGAGACTGGGCTAAGGCAAATCCAGCCTTGGGACACAGTCAGCAAGGTGTTTTTTTCAGGTGCCCATTGGCCTGGGATTTATTAAAAAAAAAAGCCCAACAACTTCCCTCTCACCTCCCCCTTTCCCCCCCCCCCCCTGCCATAAAATCCATGGGGAGTCTCAAAGAAAATATGAAAACAGGGACATTTCCATATAGCTCATTTCACACAGAGAAATCCAACTCATTAACTCAAAAAAGTCAAGACAATGCCAAAGCATACTGTGCACTTGAGATAACAACAGCTAAGTCTCATATTGCATTTTTTCCCATATTAAATGGATGGTGAAAGCAACTGGGAACTAGTTCACATTCATTTCTGTGAACTACTGCTGTCCAAATCTCACCCCACAAAAAACCTGACTCTCTCTCCAACAGACAATAGAATGGAACCCAGTCTTGAAGGCAGAAGGTGAAATCCTGGCTCCATTGTATTAATTTGCCAAATTTGAATTTACTTCAACAGAGCCAGGATTTCTCCCATAAAGATTTAGCTATAGTAAGTAAAGCAGCTTGCTGCCTTAAGTGTCTAAATGGCAGAGCAGAAAAACAGGTAATGGAGACTTTATATCCCCACTTAATACCCCCAAGCCAAGCACCACAGTAACATGTGACATGAGAATATTGCCTTGGCTGAGTTCACAGAATTACAGAATCGTAGTGGTTGGAAAAGACCTTTAAGATCACTGAGTCCAACCATAAACCTAACACTACCAATCCCATCTCTAAACCATGTCCCTAAGCACCTCATCTACCCATCTTTTATATACTGCCAGGGATGGTGACTCCACCAGCTCCCTGGGCAGCCTGTTCCAATGCTCGACTACCCTTTCTGTGAAGAAGGTAGCTTGACTACCCTTTTGGTTCATAACCATCAGTTTTCCAACTGATTCACATTATTACTGAAGTTTCTGCAGGTAATCCTCCTAACATAAGAAAGGAGGAATCAATCAGAGATGAAGTGCTTCTTTCATCTTTACAGACAGTCTCTTGAGAACAACTATCACTGCCACACCTGGTGACTCTGGAGCTACATCAGTTTTATTTTCCTTTGTAACCTATTACTGACTATTTTCTCTATATTAGCGCTCTCCTGACCATCCTGCTTCATGTTGCCATAAAGGTACCTCTTCAAGCGAGAGGGACTAAGTCAGTGTGAACTGAGTGGAAAAAATGGCAAAAAAATGTAATTCTTCATCTGAATGAACACAAGCAGCCAGAAATAAGAAAAAACACATAAACAACAACTGAATCCATGCAGAACAATGCAGTGATTGAGAGAATTCAATCAGCACTGCTTCTAGCACTAAATTTACGGCTGTAATTCCCACAGTACTTCTAAAGAGTATTTTTCATGCAAGACACGCAAGTTATTTCTTTCTTAATCTTTGCCTCAGTTCTTAACCCAGCTCTCCACGTGTACTAATCAGGATGCATGAAAATTCAGTAAGTTATGCAATTTTCCTGGGTTTTTTCTTTCTTAACTGCTTGAATTCTAAAAAAGCATCTACTTTTTTCTCCCTGATCGGATACAATGCCGTAGCATGGATGCAGCATCGACACTCGGGATCCAGATATCCGAGCTATCTGTGAGTAATGCTAACAGCCAAAACTCCTATCTATCAGTGCAGTGAAAGACTGTGTTACAATTATTTGGCATGGCTGCATAAGAAGAAGAGGATAAAAAAAGAATTACTGCTTTTTATAGTCAATTATCTATTTTACCAGAATGTTACCTTACCATCTTATTTATTTACTAACTTTTTTATGTTTACTATAAGACTGATTTTACTATAGCATTATTATTTACATTGCTTCTCATGTATCCCTTGTCAATTTGAGTGACTTAAATGACACAATTACCTAAGTACTGGAAAAAACACAGGATTACATGGGAACACAGCACAGAAACTAAGAGACAGAAATCTCAAAACTACATTTAGCATACTCACTTGAATAAAGGAGTCCCACAAACAACACATTTGTATATTCCTTGAGCTTTATGATGTGTGTACTCCCCCTCAAAGGCACTGGGAAAACAACAACACTACATTTTAAAAATAAATAAAGGAATTTGGGGTTTTTAAAAAGTTATTAAATTAGCTAAGAGACATTTAGAAAAATGTTACAGAAAAAAAAAAACACGATTTAAAAGTTGGCAGTTGTTTTTTATAAAAGGCAGCAAATAAAGCAGGCACAGGAAAAGGGGAATGTCCTCATCAGCGTGCCTCAGGTGTTCTGTGTCATGCAAGAGGAAGCAAATTGTCCCACAGTTCAAAGGACAGGACAACAACAAAAAGGCAAAAACTGGAATCCTCTCCTGCTCAGCAAGTGAAAGGTAAGATTTTCTCAACACGGACTGTATGACGTGTAGCCCAACCTGGGGCACTTCTCCAGGTCTGTAGGTAGGTAGGGAGCACGTGGGCGGTGGGCCAAGGTGTGAGGCGCTGGGTGCCGGCTGCCTGGGAGCTGGGTCCGGCCACCACGGGCTGCCAGGGCGGCAGAGGCATTGTAGCTGAAAATGAAATAATTGGTCCACAATTTCAATGTGTGTGCGCCTTATATTTTTAGTTGAAAAGCAATATTACAGCTTTAAGGGAATATTTTTCTAAGTTAACAATCTAAAAGGCTAGGAGGTCATTCATCTAATATGAATCAGCTGCGCTAGCCCAACAAAAAGCCTATGTGCTCAGCAGCTTGTTTTTATTATCCTTTCACCCTTTTTATGAGGTCCATTTTTTTTTTATAAACAGGATTTTTAAGAATGACCTAATCTCCGATTGTTTGTGTGCACTAAATCACGTTGTTGGTCCCGTACACAGGAGCGAGGAGGGCCGGGGGAAGGCAGCCCTCCTGGCAGAGGCCAAACTCTCTGGGGCTGCGGGAGGACGGAGGGGGCCGGGGCAGAGAGGGGGACTGTTCCCCCTCAGGAAATTCAGCCACTGGTCCACGCTGTCAGGAAGAGTGCTGCCGATTAACCGGGACCCCACGTGCGGTGGAGAGCCCTTTCAGGTCATGAATGAAAACAAGCAGTTACATCATTAGTACGCTTGGAGCAGAGGTAAAGCCAGGGCCCTATGCCAAGCTCAGTGGTATAAATTAGACAACAAAAAATGGCTAGGCCTTGGCAAGTTACCTTCATGCTGGAATCAGCTGAGAGAGAGACTTTATTCAGTAAAAACAGTCTTGGAAGTGAGTCTTTTTTTTTCTTTTCTTTTTTCTCCTCCAGGACTCGGGGCTGGCTTCCAGCGACTAAAGCCATGTGAGGGCAGTTATTGAAAATTTTTGACATTCCAACCACAAATGAGCCAATAAATACCTTCTCCACATGTGCTTCAAAAAGAAATCGGAGTGGGATGGAAAAGAACTAAATTATGCTACCTTCTTTCTGCAGCCAAAATGTCTATACTTACAATGGCCACCTTCAAAACTCCAGCCTCCTGGCACGGGGCCATTTCCCTCGTGGTTCTGCTTACTGCGATGTCTTCCAAAAAAAGTGTACCTAAACCGCTATTACTTCCACACATTTTGTAGTAAACTAAAAACAGACTCTAAGCATGAGCCCGGTGACTTTATAAGACATGCAGTGTTCATTAAAAGAAAAAGTCACACAAGACCCCTTGGCCTCGGCCCCCGTGCTGCAGATGCTTGTCTTTGCAGTGGTGTTAATTTGTAGGGGTTAGTAAACAAGTGCAGAAATCCCAGGGAAAATAAAAAAATAATAACTTGGTGGGGAAGGTGAGGAAGCACCAGTAAGAGGAGGGGGAGAAAAGAAAGATGCCTGTGTTTCGAGGACTGCGTTTCCTTCGTCCTGCCTTACCTTTCAGTCCCCTTCTCCTGAGTGACATGGTACTGCAAGGGTGTCAGCCGCTTCCTCAGCTCCTCCTGGGAAAAGACCACCTTACAGTCCTTTTTATCCCTACATGACCCTGCAAAGGGAGAGGATATGGGAGAAGGAGCCTTTTTTGCTTAAATCCTGAATAATTGCTTTGGCAGACGGCCACAGCATAGCTTCTGCATTCACTTGTCAATGACCAGACCGGTCCCTAATGCATGAAGAATGGCTCAGCTGAACTGCAGCTGATTATTTCTTCAAATCCAAGTTTAAAACAGAATTTTGCTTGAGAGCCAGGTGATTCCACTGGAGCAGTGACAATATGCTACAGCCAAAGCCCTTCAGTGTGTTATACACTAAACTGCTGCGCACACAATCATTCACAAGAAAGTAACGTTTTTCCAATCGTTAAAAAAAAAAATCTGCAAAAAAACCCAACTACAGCGGAAACATTCTTTACAAGACATCTATATTGGAGACTTACGGTAATGGGCATATGATGTTCAGCCACGATATCCAACAATTTCATTACCCTTTAAAGTAGCTGAAAAACAATTCTAAATCTTTAGAATTCCAATAAGGTTCATTTAACTTCTAGTCCCATGTTCATCTTTTTACTTTTTAACATTAACCATTGTATTTTTTTCACTGTTGAAACATCAGAATAGGAGCCTCGAGGAGCAAGTTATTTCTTTATCCACAAAGCTGTACAAGGTTCAACAATTAACTTGTAAAAATGAGGGCTGCTATTGAAATTACCCTCCTTTGAAAATCTTGTCTTACGTTTTGCTTAGTTCACACAGAAAATCCAAGGAGTACCCAGGGATTACTGTAAAAAACTATTTATATAGTGCAGAAATTCATATCACACCAGGAAAGAAAAAATAACAATAAGGTTGCTTTTGAGAATGAAAACTCCCAAAGTAGTAAGAGAAATTGCCAAATATTAAGTAACTTTGATAATTGCTTATAAAAATTAGCTGACAAAATATGGCAGGGAAAAAGCACTCTAATTATGACAGTAATTCAAATATGGTACAATTAGAAATAAACAGTCTCGACAAAAATATTTTTTGCTAGTAAGGTATATACACTCATAAAAAGACCAATTGTGTTCCCAAAGTAGAGGGAACAGAGCTACCCATCTGTATGTCATTTAGTACAGGAGAGGCAATGGCAGGTTTAAATTACATGGTATTGGATTGCAATTTCCTAACATTGGATGCTTTTCTGCTTTTTTACCTTGAGTCATTACTAAGGAGTGTTCATAAAAAGTAGCTTAAAGCACAGATGCTTGCAAATCATTTAAGAAAAGATGTTTCTTTCTTCCTCCCCCTCTTCTTTTCTCATTTTTTTTAATGTGTGGGGGTGGGTGAATAGGGGAGAGGGAAAAAGAATAATGCTGTTGGTCACTACTGACTAACCCTAGGAAGTATTTTCAGGAAGAAAAAAGTAAAATTGAAAACATGTGATTGAAGTAAATAGTGCAAACATAAAAAGCTTTACTAGTGAAAGAAAGGTATTGAAAAGCGACTTTATTTCATAGATTAGAAATTACTTTTGATCTAAACATTCTTAAAAACAGATTGTTTTCCACTCTGAGCCGTCTCATTAGCTGTGCTGCAGAGCCTTCGTTTTAATGGCAAGCTTTGAAAGAACGCTGCTGTATGCCTTTGTTAGCTTCAGTCTTATTTGGGAGAGGGATAAAGATTTCATTCCAGGTCTCTTTGTTTGTCTTTCAAGAACCACTAAAGCAGTATTCACACAAATTTTGCAGGAATGTGCCCTGTGCCATAGCTTACAAATTATTTGGTTTTGGTGCACTTAAAGGTCACCTTCCAAATTAGCAAAATTTTCCTACATCCTGGCTTTTCAACCTTAAATGTAAATATTGTTTCCTAACTGTAAGTGAGGTTTGTTCTTTATAACGTTTGGTTGCTTATTTAAAGATGTCAAACTCTGGAGGTTTTTATTCTCCGAACGTGCTGGGCTCTAGGACTAATAAGTCTTTCAAAGTACAGCTAACACGGAAAGGAAGCATATGCATTATATAAATAGCTATTGTTATGTTGCATTACACAGCTCAGAAAGAAACTGTTTGAGAGATGGTCTTTCATCTAAAATTTCAGTGTTAAAAAAAGAAGTCTAGAGAGCAGTAAAGATTTTTACAAACCAACATCTCTTCACTTTCAAAAATACCTTCCCATTTTTTTTTTTTAATTCTATTTGCTCTTTAGATGTTGCAAAAAAGCAAACTAAGCATAACTTCACTTTGGAAAAAGTCAGAGAAAATCCTCAATGTTTTAAAAAATTATCAGTATTCCCTCTTTACTCTCCTTGAATAATTTTTCATCTATTTTGGCAATTTCATGTTCTTCAATCAATTGGCTCACTATATGCACAAGAAAATTTCTATATGCCACTTGATCCATGGCATAGATCAGAGAAGTAGGAAGTGTGTTATTAATGATTTTTACCCATTTTTTTTAATAATTAACTGCCTGTTTTACAATTCAGACAAGTATTTATGTCTACAGGGGAATTTTGCCAAACTGCACTGGGTAAACTGCAACCTACCCCATCAATGGACTATCCAGGTTTGCAATTTAATGGAGTATACATCAGCAAAAAGCTAAAGTTACACTATAAATCATAAAGGAAATCTCTAGGCCCAGCCCTCAGCATTCAAGAACAGCTCTATTCAATTAATTGCATTTATTATTTAACTGCTAGCAACAACAACAACAACAAAAAAGCTCAGTAAATTGATTGCACTATTTCCATATTGCCAAAGAGCCAAGGAGGGAAAGCAAGACTCACCCCTGACTGCAGAGGACTTAAGGATATGTTACCTGAAATGGGGCTAGCCTACAAGCCTCAATAAAATGCAGTGAATCCTAAAAATTACTGCATGAGATTCCAGGAATACAGTCCTTTGGTTAGGAAAAAAATTACGTTCAAGAGGGACAAAAGCGCTCAACTTGCAGTACAAGAGTGGCTGCTTCCATTTTTTCAGCAGTTGCTTTACAGCATACATGAGATGTCTGCTACATTCAAGTCAACCTTCTGTATCTTGGGAGAGGACAACACAAAGCTACACAAATGTATGCCAAATATGAGAGAAACTGCCCCTAGTAATGCAGCTGTTACAAAACTCATTATTAAATAAGAGAATAAAGGCGCAGGCTGACCACCTTCCTTGGTCTGGTTCCCCAAAGAAGGGACCAGGTCTGGGCTGTGGAGAAGGTTCCCATACAGGCAACAAACTTCTTTGGCAACTCAGGCATAAAGGCAGGCTCACAGTTCACTTGCAAATTATACAGTTCAAGGCAGAAGAGAAAAAAGGTCATCAGTTTTACAAATAGCATGACATCAGCGTGATTACACCAGCAGTGAAACTAAATTAAATACGCTGCAAGGATAACCATGTCTGGATTCCTTAGATCTTTATTAAGACTCTGGGTTGGATCTCATGGGCTCTTTGGAGGTGATGCTCTAAGCAATGACTTTTAGAAGAGCCCAGGACAGCTATGTTCCTAACTCCAGTTAGATCCTGCTGTTAGGAGAGGTGAATGCCGACCTACAAGGGCAGACAAAATTCCCTTGACATTCCACTGTGGGATCAGAGGCCAAATTAAATCTCTCTAATCAGCACACCTCGGTGCCTTCATTGGGGTCGGCGCTCATTAAAAGAGCAGTGCGCAGGCAACTGTTCCACAAACAGGCACCAGCGTTTCCACTGCAGGCCACCTGCCTTCAGCCTTTTGCCAACAGTTACAGCAGTGCTAAAAGCTGTTAAGATTCTGGAGCAGGATGGAAAGCTTTGCAAAGAAAAGGCCAGACTCACAAATTTAATGCATAAACATAAAAAACACTGAGGAGGGTGAAACAAACACCAATAGAAACCCTTTTGGAGGCTTCACGGAATTCCTCTGCTTTGGAATGGCTTTTCTGAAAAGCAACGCAATGCCCACTGCCGTTTACTATTCACCTGCAGACTATGGGAATTTCAGAGTTCAGTTCTGGAGTCCTCTGTACAAATGAAGTCAACAGAAAGTATTTTCTGGATGTTGATCTGATAATGAAGACATTAAGCATCTCCTCTCACATATAAATTCCAATTTCAATTGACCTTTTCAAATCTGTAGTTCGTAATGCAGGAACGTGCCATTTCCTTCCATATAAGTAATCACAAGAAAACTAGCCATGAGATACGTCCAGACAGACAGACACAAGTTAGCAGACCATTACTCCTCACCACTCAGCCTGCTCCAGGGTGCCAGGGGGATGGCAATTAGTGTCTGACATGCCCTGAAATACGGTGGCATTTTGCTTGATGGCTTTCCTTCTTGAAATAGTTTTTTGAACCATCCTAATGATTTTCTCTTATGTTTTGTTGCTTCCTATCACTGCGCATTTCAGCTGCGTGGAAGACACAGCACACATTTTCCTCCTTCTACGTATGCTTATGTTCCACTAGCATTAATGGACTTTACAGTCGTGCACAGAGCACGTACCATTAAGACTTCTTCAATTAAATACAGCAAGATCAAATGTTCCAGCACAGCACAGCCATATAATAAATCGGGCTTCTGGTTTTCAATACTACTTCTCTTAATATACCCAAGCAGTTCTTTAGGAGCCTGACAGCACATCTTACTATTCATATACCACCCCAGCCCAAATCCTGCAATGTGACCTATGTGGGCAGACCCTTGAGAATATGCATAGCTCCATCAGCTACATAAGGGTCTACAAATGTAAATCAGATTACAGGATCTGGCTCTAGGTATACATATCTGCTTCGCAAAGCCTGTCTCCTCTCAAGTGCGTCATACCTTAGTCATTGATGATAAATGATCTCAAACTGACATTAAGAGGAATTCTGCAAGGTTAAAAAATATTTGCATACACTTCTTTCAGTAAATACCCTTACATATGCTATCGCTAACACTCGGTATTATTAAAAGTGGAATCTCTCACTTTTTCAAATTTCACATTTCAAATTTCATTTACATATTTTATGCCTCACTTAGTTTTGCCTCTCTATCTGCTTAGAAAAAGTCAAATGCATAACTCTCTTATTTTACTTCTGTTTAGTCTGTTCTCTGCAGCTTCTAGTCTGCAGGCGCTGGGAGAATGCTGCAGGATCCTGGCATAGCAAACAAGCCAGGAGTTAAAAAAAACCAAAACAACAAAACCCCCCCCAAACCAGCAAACAATTCTATTGGCTTTTAAGTTGAAAAACACTGTTTTACAAAACCTGTATTTGACATAATCTTTTTATAATCTCATCACGAGCCATTTTAAATTACCTAATCATGCTGCTGACTAGGATAGATGCTGCAAAAGAACTCTAAAATGTTGGAGGTCAATTTTAAGTAAAATGCAAACTTTGTCATTAAAAAAACCCCTGTAAATGTTTTGCACGTCGAAAAACAGATCTGTGTTTCTTCTCTGAGGGATGGCTCCTTTGCTGTCTTGCTGTAGGTAGCTAACTCCCACCCGCTGCTGAAATGCCATTTGCAGTTTCATGCAAGTATTAGGAGTAATGGGGCGAAGACCATTTCCACTATATTGTGCGTTGAAAATCCAGAAGCCGGGTACCAGGACGACAGTTACAATTTTGGGTCAAATGCCAGGTTGTATGTTAAAAGAACACCACCAAAAAATTAACTGTTTTTTTTTTTTTAAAAAAAAAATATTTACTTAACACCTAGGAGGGTCACATGGCCACAAGGGAAGGACAAGCCCCTTCTTTGGAAATTCATGAGTTTCCCATGCAACCAAGTAACAGAACTGTCATGTTCCTTCTTCCACCTGGTCATCAGCAGGGCTCCTGCATTATATAAATGCAGGTATTCTGAGTCACCATCAGAGCTCTCCCATGTAAGACAACAAATCGCTCAAGCACTAAAATACCACACCCCAAACTCCCAACTAATGCGTCTCCTCTGTGCACTTGCCTGGGCACCGTGTACAGGCAGCACCCATGGGAACGGAAGGTGCCTTGTTTCCTCAGGCCTGCAGTCGTCTTTGCGGAAGGTTCCGTGGCCGTGGCAGCCACATGAGCCACAGAGACATTCCTTGGAAAAGAAACCTGAAGCTGCCTCCCCTCCCCATGAATGCAAAAGAGATTTAACAAAAAGACTGAAGTGTGTTGGGAAGTGGGGAAGGGGAAAGAAAAGCAGCTCCATTTGTCCTCTCCAGGGGTGTCTACTTTACTTCCTTATCTCACATTGAGATAATGAAATAAATGTCACTACCAGCTGCAATCTCAGTCTCACAACTTTTCCAAATGGTAACCGCTGGGGACTCCAACTCCACCCTGCACTGGCCAGTGAGGTAAAGGCAGCTTTCCCTGGGGCTTTTCAAGCTGTCATCTTCACCAGTACTATAGCAATGGGAACATGTGGCTGCCCAGCAGAGGATGGTGGATAGAAGCATGTTCAGTTAAGTGGAGCAAAAGCTTATTGCACTATAAACTGCCACTTTCGTTAGCCTTTCTGCTGAGATGGCCAAAGACAGAGCGCAGGGGGCAGCTGACCTATTTGCCTCACTCTTGGATGCAAACCAGGCAAGACAAGATCAAGATCTATTGGTACAGCAGTGGAGGAGGGAACATTTATAATGATGGATTTCTCTTCCTCTCCTTCCTAACAGATAAAGAGACTTTTGTTTTGCTGATATGATCCTAGCACCTTTCACAGGCACCACATTTGTTTAAATTAAAAACAAGAAAAGCAGAGACACTGAGCACTCTGTATCTGGTCAGTAGATTTCTGTCAGAATCAATAAAAGGGTGCACAACATATGGAAAGGCATTTTATTAACAGCAGAATTAAACTGAATTTAATAGCAGTGCTTTATGCTACCTTTTACATCTAAAATATTTCAGTAACCCATCAAAATAAGTTTATTCACACGGCTTTAATAAAGGTTTAACCCTGCAGCGGAAACAATTAAAAAGTCAGCGTTTGCCAGCGGTTACCGCAGTGGTGTGTAGCTTATTGTGGCATTCAGGCTGCTGCTAAATCCTCCTGCTGCTTCCTCCACAATAGTGATGTGTGGCCTGTGAAATGAGCACTGCGTTTCAAGAACCAAGGTGCTGCAATCTATACTTGGGATGGGGGTGGAGGAAAGGAGCAGGGTGGGGGGAGGCCTTTCTTCTCCTCCAATTCCCCACAACAGCCCAGATCTACTCCCGTGCAAAACTCAGTCTGTCTCCCACTGTGCAGGAACCCTTTTAGCAAAGACTCAAGCAGGCAGAGCCTGCTCCGTGGCCTTTCATCCCACATCTCCAAGCACTGAGGGACGTACCCAGCATGAGGACAGGAACAGCTGGAACACGCTGTGCTCCAGCTGTTGCTCTGCTATGGCCACCACAGAAAACACTGCAGCCCCCTCCCCTCTTAACCTGCTTCAGGACTGAAGGTAAAGAAACAGCCAAAAAGGTTAGTGACTGCCAACTTCTTTCCCTCATGGGCCTTCGACTTCCCTGCGTTTCTAAAAAATTCAGCCATGCTTTACAGGTCAGGAAGACGGGGCCAAGCCCTATAAAAGGGCTTTAAGAGGATCCAGTCAAGCCCTTCCCCGCTCTGCTCTCCTTGGGACTCTTTGATCTGGGCCAGAGCACTGAGCAGGGAGTTCTTACCTGCGGTGCACAAAGCTGCCAGCGCTGAACCTGGGCTGCCAGCAGCTACTGTCCCACGAGAACCTCTCCTCCAGCTGGAGCAGGGGGCAGCTTCATACCCCAGCCAGGTGCCCCTTCCCAACACAGCTTCTTTTGAAGGGAATCACAAAATGAGACACGTGTTTAGCTTGTAACTAAGAAAAAACATTTCCTGCCTCTTAGCCACCTCTGAGACACAATTTCTCTCTACCCCTTGTTTCCTCCCAAATCATGATCAACCCGTGTAGCAACCCATGGTTAACCTAACAGCTAAGTTACACTAACATCCATGTCTCTGATGTCTAACTCCCAGTCCACACTCTCTAGACCTATTCAAGGTACCATCACATTCCCCTTGCACATCCCCTAAGTGACCCCCTGGATCATCTCCTCCATCACTTCCAAATATACTCTGACTGAATTTAGGGTTCATATTTCTGTCTTGCACCTTTTCTTGATTGCCCTCTGTCAGCTCAGCAATATACTTCCAAAATTCTGTATGCTGCCATCTCTCCTTTACAACACATTCTTCTCTGCAACCTTCACCATGTACTCTTCAGAGTAAGGACAAAGCCAAGGGTTGCTTTTTACTGAAGACAAAAAAGTGAGGGCAGTACCTAAAGGATTTCTTAAACCTCCTGTTACACAGAGAGAATCTAATAACTAAGCAAGTGGCTTTTCATGGGAGCCTTCAAAACACAGAAACACAGTTAGTGCGGAAACTTCATCTTTTCCATATCCAACTTCAGCAGAAAATGCAGTTAAGTGTGAGCTGCAGAGGGCACAGGAATGGAATGCAGGAAATTTATGAGCTCCCAGAATTAAAACATTCCTACAAGAAAGGTAGAAATGGCTTGTGGTGGGTCCTTTATGGGAGTAGGAAGGGAAAGCAAATGACCTTAATGTGTCAGGGAACACATTAAGGAACTGGCTCTGTGCACAGTGCTGGGAGCACAAGAAACTTCTCATCACCCCTGTGCTACTCAGTGCCACAGAATCGCTGTGCAGCCTCCACCCAGACAAGGTAGGGATGAGCACCTTCCATCTATCGAACAGATGAGGGACAGTGCAAAACTCTGACAGAACAAAATGTTAAAATGGGGGACAAAATAGGACACAAACCTTAAGGTGCAAACAAAAAAGTGTACATTAACAAAAGGCTTCTGGTCATCTTTACTATCCCACATTTTGCAAGCTTCAGGCACAGTAACAGTACTACTCCCAATGAGATATCTACAAATAAATTTCATGCTGAACTCTAGTAAATTAGCTATTCTAGACTGAACAGTATTGTACAAAATAAACATTTCTTAACACAGTATAATTTTTTGAGCAAATACAGCATGAAATATACTCCTATTACAACAGCTATAGCAAGGTGATTTTTAAAACCCATTTTCAAGCCATTCCAAAAATATGGTAATATTATGCTCTATTAGATGAGGCAGCATTCTACTATCATATGACTAGGAGGCAGATGTACACACAGACAATTATATAACAATGACACATGAACAGCTTCACATGCTATTCACTGTTGTGCTTACATAGCACTTGTTTTCAAGACTTTTCATGCATTTATCAAATCCTTCATAACTGCTGGGAGGCAGTAAACCAGGTAATTTGTAAGACTGTATTTTAAGCTTGAAAATCTATTTTTGTTCCAAATTTATATTTGCTCTTTTTTTTGTTTAGTTTCACAGAAATGTGTTTTAATTTTTGCCCCCCAACCAGTTCTGAGGAAAACATACATCCAGCTGAGACCTTGTATGACATATTTAAATCCAGAGCAAATTTTTACATTCATGATATAAACCCCAGAACACAGGGATTTATAATGAAAACACTGACAGGCATTTAACCATAGCCATGCTGGTAGTTTTTGCTATACAACATATCAGTCTTACTTCTATTTTCTTTCACACCATGTGAAGAGACATCTGTAATAGTACATCTTTGGAGATACACATTACGGAAAGCTATGGGAAAGTTACAGCATACATTATGGAAATTATATATCTGAACATATAAACATACAACATGAAACGTTTAGACAGATGTAAGTTACACAAAGTTTGATAGCAACTACCATACTTTGAACACAGGAGACTAAGGTCTTTTCTAGACTTTTCGCTGCTAAAGCCAGATCTGGCAAACACTACACACACACATAATTTCACTGACATGAGGAGTCTGAGAGTTCAGAGCGATAAATGCGTATGAATAACTCATGTATGTAACCGTTTGCAAGATCTGCTCCTAAAAGTAATCCTTTATGTTAATAGATTGCTACTAAAAATCCAATTTTGAGACTCAGTAATTTTTTGTTCACTAACTATTCATTTCAATTTTATGGAAAGACATTACACTGAAGCTTGGAATTAACAAAGATTTAATAAAACAAGTTATGAGAAATGATACTATAGACATTTACTTAATAAAGACTTACACCATATGCCCAACACCATCTTCATACAGATGTATTGTAGTTTAATCTAATCCTAGAAAAGTATGGTTTCCTACTAGTAGTTGGAAATTTAATTTTAGTAATTAAACACTTCACAACAATTTAATATTATCTAGGACTTTATTGTTTCATACAGAAAAAAAATACTAAGTGTACCCCTGTAATTTCTTCACCATTACTTATACTTAATTTTACAAGCACCATAACTTTCTCTGATCTATAGGAGAGGAAAAGCCAAATTATCTCATGCAAAAAATGTGATGTAAGCAGCACAACATTCAGAGTGTTAAAGAAATTAAGGATTTTTTTTAAAGAAATGTGAACCCATAATAATTAAAAGACACAGCAAAGCAAAATAAGCTATCTTTATAGCTTGGTGGTCTGCTACAGAAAACATATGTACATGGAATCTGCATAATCATTACTTGTACCGGCTACTTGATGGTATGCACTAAAGCAGCCGAAGTAGTTTTTACATTAGAAGTTTTTGAGGGCATTTTTTGTTTTGTTTTGGTTTGGTTTGGTTTGGTTTGTTTAAGATTTAATTCCTGTGAACTAAATCCTGGCAGGTGCCGAGTGCATCCTACGTTTCCAAAGGAATTTAAAGCACTCAAATCTAACAAAGCAGGCTCAAGGAGCCACACTTGACATCACAGGGCAGACACACCGGAGCTGTAATCCTTACTCGAAATGAAGAAACCTTGAACCAATGTGAATCTAGTTTGCGTACGAGCACAGGCTGATGTGATTTTTCCCAATGCTCACGTTTTTCTTAAAACACTTATAAATGTTCCTAAGGTCTCCGGGCGTACTTTCTGTGGGAATGACTCCTGAATGGGAAGCTTTTCAGGGAGCCCTGGGCCTGAGAAACAGCATCCGCTTAGTGCCATCTACTGGGAGCGCCCTGACTCCGACCATGTGGGCCATTAAAAACGTTACGGGCAAACCATGCACTAAGTTTGCACACATTGAAACGTTTAGTCCTAACTTCAGACAAAAAAGAATTTCTAAAATACAGTTTGGAAGAACCGATCCGCACTCCAGGTGCTAATATACAAATAGAAAAAGAACCAGTAAAAACATTTTGCTCGGACAACTGATCCGGTGTAACTCGTACACGCGTGCAAAGCCGTGTTTCAAAGAAGAGCCAGAAGGCCATCCCTGTTCCAAGATACTTCCTAACATTATTTCATTCATTTAACTTTTGGGGGAAAAGATTTCACTTATTTCTGATCTGTAACTATAACTTCATATTAAATGTAAAGTAAATACTGAATTTATTACTTTGTTCTTTAGAGGAAGGGCAGACGTACCATGCCAAGCATAGAAACTGAAATACTACTTTAATTCAAGTCCTTGTCCTGCAAACATTTAACGGCATGGAGTTTAAAATGGTGTTTGAGAGCCCAACTGACAGCTCTGCCAGCACTTTGCCCCCTCAGGCTGAGCAGGCAGGAGTTCAAGAAGGTCAGAAAGTCTCCTTCCCTGTGGAACCTGCCATTCAACCACAAGACCAAGCTCCGCACCATTCCAGACTCGGTGGGCATACAGCATGGTGGTACGGTTGCAATTCACATGGAACTGGGTGGTGGGAAAAGCAATGACTCCAAGTGTTATGTTATGAAAAACTCATCAGAACTCAGGGCATTTTCTGTATATTCAAAAGATAAAGTCACAGTGCACTGTGGCATTTAAGCAGATGTGGGCTCTAGATCTCCTTCCCATGTTTAATTTGATACATGCTGTACTACTTACTTGCAACCTCCTCAATACGCCACACAGAAAAAAGCAAACCAAAGGCAAAGCAAGCCTACGTTAATTTATAAGCACCTGGGCAACTGAGATTATTCTTAAAATAGGTGAGATATGTGACTGTATATTATTCCACTGTTAGCAGATGAATTTGGGGTTATGATATATATATAAATATATATATATATCTCTAAAGTAGCCAGTCAGTGGAACTCAACCTATTAATGTCTGCAGAGTTATGGATCAAAGGGACACGGATAAACAGTAGTGTTATGAGGTTTTTATTCCAAAATGTGACTACCGGATTATGCCAGAAAAGTGACCTGACAAAACAGCTCATGTAAAGCTTTGCAAACAGGTACGAAACAGAAAAACCTCCCACAGGCTGTGTTTCCAGCTGACCAACTTTTGAGATCTCCTTTTCAGAGCAGGAACAAAATGGCCAGAAGGCTAAGTGCTCCCATTTTAAGGCAGACACCAGCAATATAAGCACACATCAAAAGGTGCATAATGAGGGCTAAGGAAATTTGCTTACCCTATATTTTTAGGATTTTAAATCTGTCTCAACAGCAAATACAACAGGAAACTAAGGTCAGGCTGACACAATGTGGGCTATTCTCTCTCTTCCTCAATATGTGTTTGCAGCTCCCTTCTAGGTTAATGGGAGTTTTGTGCACATGTGGGGGGAAACAGAACACAAACGCTGCAAAAATTGGACTCAGATTTAGTTCAAATAAAGTGTAATCAGCTTTAGAAATACCCATCAGCTTGAAAACTGATGTCTTATCACTGAAAAAAATCTTTAAAACATCACCTCCATATGCTTGTTAAGTCCTGCTCTGGGAAAAAGTACTTGTGACATTTTGCACCCTTTAGAACCAGCTGGGAGTGCAGTACAAACACCCAAGCTGGTTCTTTTTTGATGCTTCAAATACTGATCAGCCAGGACTGTATCTTTTCTCATTTGGGTATCAAGAAAATTCCCAGTAACATTCAAAATTAACTCAGTGCAGCTTTTATTTTCTCCTAAGCAACCACACACACTAATATTACTATGCAGACAAAACAGATACTGTTGCTGTTGGAAGTGAAACACAAAATAGTTATTAGGTTCAAGGTTGCCCTGATATAACCAATTCGTGGGAGATAAGGCCTTATGACACCTTTCACAGACCTAATGGCAGAAACTGGACATCATATGAAAAGTGCAGCTGTGTCTAGGCATTAACTTGCATGTTTCCGTTTATCACTTCAGAGGAGCGTCACGTAACTAAAGCATATGCTGTCCGAGGCATGAAAGAATTACATTTTTAAATTCTGCACACATTTTGTACGTAATTTTCAGTGCAACGTTTTATTTATAATAAAAATGTGAGAAGGGACACATGAAATGTAACTATAGTACACTGCTAAAGATTGTGGAAAGTATTTTTAAGTCCTGTGATTTAACAGCAATCCATGTGCTAAATTCTGTTACGCATCTTTTTAAAAAAATGCAGATGGTACTGAGCACAACTGATTTCCAATTTAATTCCACTGTTTGTTTGAAGAATGAGGAAAAGAATATAAAATCTGAGAGACAATATGTTGGACAAGGAAGTTGGAGAGCACTTCCAAGCACCCTAAAATCTAGGATATGAAAACCCTTACCCAAGCCAGTGACTTTTACCAAAAAAAGGGCAAACAAACTTCTGGCTCAAAGGAAAATTTAAACAAACCAGAGCAACTCATAGCACATCGTTTCCTGCAGCAGAGACACCGATTCCTAACAGGGCCTTCATTACGCATGACACAACACGCAGCACCCATTCAACCTGAGGGAAGCCCACAGGCTCGCAGGGCCACTGGCTGGCTCTTTGTCACCAAATGCAGCAGGTTGAATGCAGACATCACTGTGATATCCTCACCAACAAAACCAGAGGCAAAGAACAGGGGCAAGAGCTGAGTAGGGAAGAAAAAGAAAAAAAAAAAAAGAAAAAGAAAAAAATGAGAACAAATTAAAACATCAAAAATGTTAAGATACATTCACAGAAAAAAAACAATGCTTACAATTTTATGAGACCACCACATGGGAGCACAATGCTGAATGCACTCTTCTTAGTAAGTTTATCCCATTTCTGATAACCCCCCACCCAACATTCAGATATATATGACGTGGTACACAGTGAAACAACCTTCTATGCTACCGAGAGGGAGGGGGCATTTTTATAGGGGGCATTCACAACGACTGCTTCAGACGCCCAACTGAGAGCAACTCGGGGTAGCAACCTATGTGGTCACACATGTGGAGGTACAAAGGGAGAAAGCTCAGGACCCGAGCTAGATAGCAGGAACCCTGCTTTGAACACCCAGCAATACCAGGCAGATCAAACGTGACGGCTTTTCCTATTTATTTTATTTAAAACAAAATCACACTCCGCAACATTTCTGCACGGTGAACGCTGGAAACCAGTCATTGCTGAAAAGTTCTTTTGATGACTCGTTTGAGGAACGTGACATTTCATTGCAACAAACTTGCCAGATCTCTTAAAACCCAGACTTTTTTTTTTAAAGGCAGGAAATAATCTGCGTTGTAAACTATCCATGAGATATATTTAAACAATCTTACGGTCAGTTTAAATATAGCAAACGGAGAGATGGCAGTCATGGGGTTTTATTTTAGAAGGATCTGGTGCATTAACACCGATCGTTTCAGTGCCCCAGGATGGGAACGAGGAAGCGCAGCTCCCTTCGGAGGGGATGCGGCACCGGGGCCCGCAGCCGTCCCGCAGCGCCGGCACCCACCCGGCTCGCACGCACCCTCACCGCGCTGGTGGGAGCAGGATTCGGCCCAGCGGCTGCCGAGCAGC
>NW_010328765.1:0-13292 GCF_000700745.2 Antrostomus carolinensis
ACATTCTGTAATTCTGTGATTCTGTGATACTCCAGTCACTATAACACTGTTCTGGGGCTAAATGAGGCTGAGAGCTGTGCACAGCTTAACTGTTCAAGGATGCTGGCTACTCTCTTTGCATTGTATTATGCCTTGAAGATATTTCAATAACTACCTTTCATGGAGCTGTGTGGTTTGTTGCTATTCCTGGCGGTGTCTAGGAAAATATTAAGAGGGGATGTAAAGCCAAGAGGAGGTGAAAGTTATCCTATACTAAAAAGGCAGGGAAAGTAGGTAGAGTTAGGAATTGCCAATGGAGTGGACCTCTAAGTAGAGTCAGCAAAAGATTTGGGTACATTGACATTTTGGCTATGCAGCTAGAGGCATCTTTTAGAGCAACCACCTCGAGACTTCAAACTGGACATGGTCAGCTGAGACTCCTGATACTGCTGATCAACTTGAAAATCTAGGTCCAGCTGAGCTTTTATTGTGGATTTTTAAAGTTGTGAATAATAACTTATGTATGTGAGTGTATGTATATTATTATTATTATTATTATTATTATTATTATTATTATTATTGATTATTATTATAAAGAATTTCTCAGACATCCTTTCAATAAATTGAGTTTATGACCCACAAATCCTGTATAGAAAAACTATCTCAAGATTTTGGAGCTCACTTATCTTTTCATGCCTCAGCTTTCTCAGACATAAAATAGAGAGAGTAATATTTACCTCATAAGGTGTGCCATGATTCGTTAGCATTGTACATGGTCACACTTGGAGAATTTCTGGTGGCTAGTGATAAAGATCAATGCTTCATGTTGCTAAAAATATTACATAAAATGATAAAAATAAAATGCATAGTACAAAATAACTCTTCACTTTGAGCCTTAGAGGAGTTTCTCTTTCAGTTCAAAATGTATGGGCAGGTGGACAGATGTGTCATTTCTCAATAGAATCATTGACTTAAAAGGGTGTTTCCTTGAAATTGTCTTGGTGTCAGGCCCTGTCCAGCTTTTATTATAAAGACTAGGTTCTTCTTTAGTCAGTCTTATTAGGCTCTTCACACCTACTTCTGAGCGATTCACGCACCTCTGACACTCCCTGACGCTGAGTCAGCATGCAAGCCATGTTGTGTCTCTCTTAATTTGTTTGATGGTTTCCTGTAACATACACCTTAGTGTTTCTGGAGAAACAGGCTTATTAAGTAATTATGCATGCTTAAAATCAGAACTCTTCAAAGACAGATGTGAATCCTAACGTTGTATGCATATTTCTAGAAGCTGATGTGTTAGATCTCTATTGAGTGGCCAAAGACAGATCCATGTACAATAGTATGAGGTATTTTGGCAGGGGAAGGGGAAAGACTGTGAATAAGCTGATCAGCTTGTACTCCGAGTCGTCTTTTGCATTTCACTCAGAATACAACTCCATAGTGCTCAGGTCATGAGATAAGCTAAAATCAAGTGTACTTTCTGACACATCTCCAAAATTTCAGAGCCCATAGCCCTCGGTATTAGCACATGCCTGTAAGGAAGCATAGATTCATGCTGCATGTATAGCTAGACTGTACTGTGCAATACCTGGGTCTTTCTGTGAGGGCCCCCCAGCTAACTTCTCTGTTTGGCATCAGTTGTGTGATACTGGCACCAAGACAGACAGGCTATATGTTGCATGGGCGTGAACAAAGTTTGTCTGAAACTTGTATCTGAATGGAGGTGAGTTTGGCCTTGATTATGACCCATAAGTGCAATAAAGTCAGAGACCTGTTTGTGAGGTCAAGTTATAAGATCTCTTATCTCTATCTGTAATCATGATAATTTTGTTCCAGTCCAATACCACTGACAGAGACAGTGGCTATTCCCTAGAAATATAGATGTACTTAGTAGTGTACTAACCAGGACAGGACTTTAAAAAAGGGAGTAACAAATCTAAAACATCCAGGGGCAATGTCTGTCAAAAGCTTACAAGGACTGCAACCTTCAGCTCTGCCAATTACTTGTGAAAGGAAAAGTCTTGAGCAGTTAAAAATAAGAACCATAACATGAAATTTCACTTAATGTGGATGACTTCCAATACCACCCTTTGCTTATACACTGATCCAGAAGTAGAGCAGTTCCATGTACTCCAAGTTAAAATGATCCTGCTCAGCCCAGTCTTCTAAAGGAGGAGAATGAGACAGATGGGAAAATTTGATTTTGTCTGATTTTATGTTCACTAAAGTTATTTTAGCCTCTACATCTTTAGATTGTATAATTTCCTAATAATCTAAGGGTTAAGGATGGTGTCTACCAACCATTAACACTTCACTGTTAGCTAGGAAAGAATGGCAAATGTTCAGTGAGAGCAGTGACAGTGGTGATGTTGACAACAGGAGAAGGACTCTGCTGAACTTAGTTGAAGGTAAACAAAAGCAGGGACAAGTCTGGGGAGAACAGTTGGAAAGGACATGGGCAATTCAGCTGGGTAATGGCAATGAGTTGGAAATGATATCTGGGAAGTAACTTCTCACCCTGAAACAGACACAAATTTAAAGTATGTTAAGGCAAAAGGTAAGGGGCGGCCAAGTTCAAAATAAGAATTATTTAATCCTGGAAAAATTGATTTTACTATTAAGGGCAAGTGTAGGGTGTTGCATCTGGGCAGGAACAACTCCAGGTTCCAGTATAGGTTGGGGACAGACATGTTGGAGAGCAGTGTAGGAGAAAGGGATCTGGGAGTCTGTGGTTGATAAGAAACTGGAGAAGAAACTTATTTACGGTGAGGGTGACAGAGCACTGGAACAGGCTGCCCAGGTTGGTTGTGGAGTCTCCTTCTCTGGAGACATTCAAGACCTGCCTGGACGCCTTCCTGTGTAATCTCATTTAGGTTCCTGCTCTGGCAGGGGGATTGGACTAGATGATGTTCGAGGTCCCTTCCAATCCCTAATATTCTGTGATTCTGTGATTTTTTTGCTGAAGAATTATTTGTAGTGGAAGAGCAGGCACAACGTGCAGGCACAAAAGGTGCTATAGTGAAGCCACATAGGGTAGTTGGGGCACTGTGATGTTTGCATGCTGTCTGGAAACCTAGAAAAGCCTAAGGCTCGTTCTGCTCTAACATCAAGTCAGTGAGTGAGTCGGAGGTGACTACAGAAGACTTAGCCAGCAACTGAATTACTGGCAGAAGATCCCCAGGATCTCTCCTATTACTCACCAAGTACCTTATGTTCACTAAAACATTGCTTAATAGTCACTGATTTATCCTTTGTTGTCTATTACTCCCACTAGGTAAGATTTATAAATAGCTCTTGCTGAAGCTTTATATTTTTATTTTCCTACATCATCCTTGTCCATCAAAGTATCCAACACACCCATATTATTTTTATGTAATTAAGTTTTCCATTTTAATTTCAATGACCTCCCTCAGATTGGTCCTCTCCCACAGGCAAAGGGATTATAAGGCAGACAGTGCTACCTCAGCATAGATGTGGTCACTAATCAAACCCCCAGATAGCCACCTCAGCTCAACTCAGCATCCACACTCAGTTCTGAAACTCAACAAGAGTAACCATGAAATGGTCTGAATATCACCATCCAAATCTTCTAGCACCCAAATCTGAGATGGATTCACTAAAAGTCTGAGCCTGAATCCATGGGATAAAGGATACTTTATTTTTCACTTATAAAGTACTACAGGAACTACTATGAAATTCTCATTCTCTCAGCTGTGTGGTTTCCCCATTTTTTTTGCTGCTATGAACTGCAACTCTTTTCTTGATGGACACTTCGGGGATGCTGCTGAAGCTCTAGTACTCCCCTCCTCACATGGCTGGTTTGGGGATGGCTGGGAGCATGGTAGCCTGTGTTTCCTTCAATTCTCTTTCACCGTATCTATTCTACCCGTGGAGGTGAATGTCTAGTCTTGGATCTTATATCAGGTTTGTTGACAGCAGTGCATATCCCAAAGGTAATGATACAGTCTTCCTATGCCATGTTGGCTGCTGTCAAATAGTCTTTCTTACGGACCCTGATATAACCCATTTGAATCAGAATCACTTCTTGGGTTTTACATTTTGTTCCTTGTTAACAGACATTAGCAACTTTTTTTTCTGCCCCCTCCCCCAAAGGGTGGCTGTCCTGGCATGAAGTTTTCAACATTTTTTTCCATAAATAATCTTCCCAGATAAATCTTTTCCCCAGCTTGTGTGCTGATTCACAATGGTTCTTTTTTAGCACATTTTCCCCAGTGAAGCACAGCAAACTTTATTAGTGTTTTTAAGCACAGTTAATTGGTATTCAGATAGTATTTCTGTACAGTCAGTATTGCAACAGAATATTCATTTAGTGTGGGGTGGCAGTGTGGGGGCAGAAGGATGCTCTTCACAGTCTGTATCCCTATAACTAGTCACTCAGCCTTAGGTTTCCAGGGCTTTCAGTAGCAAACTAGGTCAGTGGGGCCTTCTACATCAAAGCTTTCCTTAGACACTGTAAATCGCATGCTTTTATACTATTCCTACTGTACACTGTGTTCTTCTGTAATTATAAATGTATGTTTCCCATCACCACAAAGACTTCACATTGCTCAAAGGAAATCTCTCTTCAAAGGCTTTAAACTGTTGAAGGGCAGGCCCCCTTCTGAGAGCTACCATTGCTTCGGGTGATTCCTTCTTTAACTCATCCACAGTAGAACCTCACCAGCCAATTCAACTGGACTGCATCACACCGTGTCTGAACTGGCCTCCGGGTTGCATTTCAGCTTTGTAAAAATGGCATTGCTGAATTTAAAAATGCAGACTTAAAAAGAAAAGAAAAGAAAAGAAAAGAAAAGAAAAGAAAAGAAAAGAAAAGAAAAGAAAAGAAAAGAAAAGAAAAGAAAAGAAAAGAAAAGAGAAAAGAAAAGAAAGAAAGAAAGAAAGAAAGAAAGAAAGAAAGAAAGAAAGAAAGAAAGAGAAAGAAAGAAAGAAAGAAAGAAAGAAAGAAAGAAAGAAAGAAAGAAAGAAAGAAAGAAAGAAAGAGAGAAAGAGAGAAAAAGCAATGAACTGCTGTATTCTTACTTGGCTTGTCCCAAAAATATGAGACTTGAGCTACTTACTGTTCTTCATCAACTGAAATTTATGATAAAAGAACAGCATTTTCATTTCCTAGTTGCACCTTAAAGAAAGTGAGAATTAAGATGATCATAGAATCATAGAATCACAGAATGGTTAGGATTGGAAGGGACCTTAAAGATCATCTAGTTCCAATCCCCCTGCCATCAGCAGGGACATCATGATGCATTAGTGGGGAAAAAAAACCCACCACCAACAACAACAAAACAAACCCAAAATAAGAAAAAGGCAGCAAGGAATTTATAGAGAGCAAATTTGTCTTATGAAAATATGTATATGTGTGTACATACATACATAAAAAAATAATGTGTATAATGATCTATACATGTATGTAACTAAAGTAAAAACTCTGAAAACATTTCCTTCTATGATAGCACTCAATAACATGACTAATTCCACTGAAGCTAATGTTTTCTTCTAGGTAATGACTTACTCATGACAGCAAGGACTAATAAATATTTGCAGGATTAGGACTTAAAATTAAGATGTATTTCATGCTAACACTCGAAACTCATACTTGAAAAGCAGTCATGAATGAGGATAATTAAACATGCTATAGCAGTAGCCACATACTATATTAATTTTATAAGTAATTATATATGAAAATTAGGAGTTATCTGCCTTGCATTCTTTACAAAGCTGGGCCTGTGAATTGCTAAGGTCACACAGGAATGTTATGACACATCAGTGACCCAGTTTTTCATGTTCTGTGTAAGCATCTTAACTGTGGATAGCACTGCTTCTCAGTTCCCTTCCCTTTGGCCCACAACACAGATCTCCCCAGCTAAAATCTCTACTGTACACCCTCTTTCTCCTCACTTTTTCAAAAAATATATATTTATATTTAGTTCCTCATTCCAATTGTTTCTTAGATTGCACTTCTGCTGCTGGCATCTTGATAATCCTTGACATATTCCAACTGTTGTCAAGAGATATTCTCCAAACATAGAGGGCTTTTACAAGAAATTTTACAAGTGTGATTAGATGTAGGTGACTATATTATCATTATGATAACAGAGCCATTCCTGGGGAAGACATCTGGTTTCCAAAAGAGATATACAAGTAAGAAAAAGCATTCTTATTCTGGAAAAAAAGTGTATTCACCAGGAGTTATATGATAAGACAACAGTGTTTAAATTAATTTAAAATTTCAAAGCAAACAATCCTTCCTAACCTTTGGGGCAGATTTTGCATTTACGTGAGTTATAGGGGTGGAAAAATAACTTGTGAACTCTACATGTCTGCAAGAGCTGAAAGGATCAACTAAACGGAAGCTAGCTCTGTGTCACAGCTTATCAAGGTGACAGCTTTTTTTTTAAAACAGTTGCAGTGGCAATGCAAACTACTGTAGACTGCTACTTATGGAAACAGGAGTAACTGATTTTGTATTGCCAATCACTTTTCTACAGAAGGAGAAGATCACTGGCTGCCTTTACTCAGTCAAAAGGGAAGGGGAAAAAAATCAGCTTAACTTTTTTATTCTTCACTTAGGACAGTTTGATAATTGCAATGCTCTTTCCTTTTGCCAGACTTGGTTTATTCTGATTGTGCAAGTGCTAAGCTTTTAGCAAGAGCTACCTCTTCCGTGACATTTATATGTGATGAAGGCTCCCAGCCTCAGTGGGAAACCATCTTTAACATTTATATTGCAGCAGCACTCTGGAGTTCATGTCAGAAACCAAGTGTCATAGTGTAATGTGCTGTCCAACTACAATCAAAATGTCCCTTCCCTGAAGATTTCTGACTTAAACCCAAAAATTCTAGCTGTACCTCATACAAACAAATAACAACAAGGAAAATTCTACTGGTACTAGATTTGGTTCAAAAGCTCCAGATACACATTTCTACACTTTCTGTATAGAAATATTTTGAGAATGGGAATTTTCCCTGACCTCTTCGTTAAATTGCAACAAAATAGGGCAACAGATGGTCATAGTTTCAAAGTTTTCAACACTTATAATCGGTATTATAAAGCCACTGTATCATACAATGCATTTAAAAAACATATTGATATTCTTGAATACAAGTGAAATATTTCTGTTCACCTTCAGTATACCTCTCAATACAGTTTACACAATTTCACATGCAGCTTATGAGTAAGACTGTTGTGAACCTACTCCTGTGAACTCAGAATGAAGTTTAATAAGCGAAAATAACATGAAAAGCATTAATGGAAACCTTTTCTCTGCTTTCTGCTTGTATTTTTCTTTTGATTCAATAAGAGCTGAATAAACCCCTAGTACAGAAACTCGGGACAACTCTTTGAGCTTTGAGGCATTAGTTTTACATCATTTTGTTTCTCTGTTTTTTAACCTGCTCTATTTCCAGATGGTATTAAATAAAATTCAGGGGAATCGTCCTGGTAATTTTGAGAATGTTTACTTTATTTTGAAAATGTCCATAACTGAGCGCGTCTATGACAGAAAACATCGCGTTTTTGTGGGAAGAAAGATGTTTCATAGTTTAAGATGTTAAGATTAAAAAGTACAAGACTCAATTGTATAGAGTCTCCAATTATACTTCTGCTCAGCAGAATACTTACAAGATATATGCAAACTAGAAGAGGAATTTCATCTTTAACTCATTAGTTTTCCATTGAGAAACCACATGGCTGGACATTAAAGCACAACTCTATCATTCAGTACAGGCTGTGCTTTCATTTTTTCTGAACTAGAACAGACAGCAAACTTTATTCTATGTGTGTTCTGATTTTAATAACATAATAAAAAGAACTTTAAATTAAAATTAATTGAAGTCAATAGGAAAAAATAAGAGGCCCCAATCAGTTTCCAAATATTGTATTTTGGGGTTTTTAACTTTTCTCACAAGCAGTTTTTCTCTACTCCACCATGAATAGTGTTACTATACTTTCTTCACCATAATCAAGACTGAAAAGAGAAACCTTATAAAAGTATGAATGATAAGAAGTGAAAAAACTGTTAATTACAAGTTCTTTGGGCATTTACTATTTTTTTCTAAATCAACATGTTGTCACAAAACCTCTGTCCTGTAAAACCCACCCCTGTATGACCAGTTGAGTGTTTAGATAGTAAATACACAGTAAGTGTGTGAACATAAGTAAGTGTTTCAACTTTGACTATCTGACCTCTCTTAAGGTGACCAAAGGACTCAGAGGACTGATATTTCAGAATATCATGTCCTACGTACTGTGGGTTTTTCTCTCACCTAATATATATTCTCACATTTAAACATGACCTATTGTCCTTTTGTGTAGCAGAACTTGTTTGTTGGGTTGGTTAGGTTTTTTTTTAACATAAAAAACTTTGTTCTCCTCAAGGTGCTCTTACTCAAGATCCCATCTACAATTGTACTTGAGCTACTGTCATTACTGGGTTGCAATACAACACTACCCTAGAGCATCTCCCATATGTTTAACAGTACCTGTCTGACATGTAATTTCATGAAATCCAGTGTTAGATGTATTAGTCATTTTGGTGTGCTATCATTCTGATGCTAAAGTATGGGACTCAGGAAATTCTGCTAAACCCACATCATCAAGGTAAACGTCTCAAACAGTATGTCAAAGTTTTCCCACAGGGGAAAATAAATTTCAGTAGTAGGTAAGAATCTTATTCTGAAAGCTTTTGAGGTGGGCATTTGTTTGCTTTTGAGCACATCCATAATGTTGCACTTCTGTGTATTCAATGATTTATTTGGGGGAAAAAAAAAAAAAAAGCATAAGAAAATCAGTTTAGTGGATCACCTGGAGAAAATACATTTGCCTCAGATATTGTAAACCTCTTTTTGACTACTGACTTTCTCTGGGCTGTTTAAGTCCTTGGGCATGCTGGAGGAAGTGCAGAAGAGACATCCTCCAGCTCCTCATCAGCCAGACTTCTTCTAGACAGAAAGCATCTGTCGTCTAAGCAGTGAAATGCTGCTCACTTGAAACTCCATATTTGCTCTCCGATGGGATGAGTAAACCTGGGAGAGAGAGGGAAGGAAGGCTAAAACTATATGTGCAAACTGTGGGCCACACACATCTTCCGCTGCAAGAACACTCTCCTGGTGTGTTTATTTGTTTGATTTTATTTGTTTTTCTGTTTTGCATTTTAAATCAGATTCACTTCCTAAAATGCCAACGAACTCAGCCTAATGCTCATGCCAATGAAATGCATCTGTGCCAAGAACATATGAAAGGGCACTGGAACATATACTTGTATCCAGTTGACAGATGTATGGAGATAGAGCTGAGAATCCAACTTGGAGAACAGTATATTAATGAACAAAGTTGCTGATTCATTACACTTCCAGTGAGGCAACAGTCGGAAAAGCCGACTAGCACACATGTAGGTTCAACTTTTATCACCACAGCTTGCCCACAGATACTAACCAAAGATGCTGATCCTGGCGGGTTTTGTTGGAGTTGCTATTTAAATAAGCATCTTGCGTGCTGTAACAAAATCTAGTTTTGCATTGCCACAAAAAATACATTTAAGACTTTCTCTACATCAAATTTTGGACAAATATGTAGAGACAGGACATCACAGCGGCAGTGCCATCAGTGTTCTCACTAGGCCTCATTAGCTCCAGCACAGGACCATGGATATGACCTCAGCCAGACAGCTTGGGAAACTAGGAGAAAACCCTGCATCTGTCTGCATCTCCCATTAGGATATAGGCAACCAGACATGCCTCCTGTGTATGCACCAGTGAATAGGGAATGACTGAGACACAGAGGTTAAGGAAACTGTTAAACCTCAGCTCTTCTCAGTGACATCCACAAATCCTTTGGGGATATTGTTGACAAATTATCAATATACCAGTAACCTCCTCAAGCCCAAAATATATCGAAACATGGAAGAATATAAGACAGTGCAAGAGATTTGGCTTATGCTTTTCAAATGCCAGAGAAGGTGTTAAAAAAAAAAAAAAAAAAAAAAAATACAAAGAATAATTAGAGAGAGGGAATGGTTTACATGAAAAGGTCTTGAAAGCAGTTCTCTTTGTGACCAAACTAAGCGCTTGAAAACAGCTCTCTTTCTGACCAAAATTTTACTATAGCTTCCTGCCTAGATATTTTCCCTTATGTTCCCAGGTAGTTTTGCAAGTCCTCTCCTTTGAGTCAGCAAGCTTGCCTTGGCATGCCTCCACTGGCTGGCCACACACCTCTGGGCACTTGGAGTCAAAAAACATATCAGGGTGAGGGGTTTTTTTTAACATCTGCACAAAGAGTTGTGCCCTATTAAAAGGGAAACCAATGTAACTAGTGCCTCCTAATTACATCTTGGAGCCTTCTTTAGCCTTCCAAACCATTCAAAGTCCCATCTTGTTAGATAAAGCCCACGTATCCGTTGTTCATTTGGAGGATTACTCTTTTCTGTGGGAACAAATTCAAACCTCTGTCTTATCTTCTGAACACGGTTATGCTCTATATACCAGCCTCATAAAATGTGTGTTTATTGATTCCTCTTTGCATGAAACATGAATGACAAACACAGACTTTTATCAGATTCCCAAATGCCATTTGATGCCACTTAAACCACATTTCTGAATCCCATTTTGTTGACTATGAAACACAAAGCAGAGTATGTATACATATGTATATGTGTATGTCTGACTGTATTATGGATATCTGTCCTGTTACCTGGGAGATTAAAGTACTTTTAACTCTCTGACTATTTACCCACCTCCTGTTCAGTGCCAAAATGGAAGTATGCCATCCCAGTCCTCCTACCTCTAACAGTTCACTGACAATATAAAGTATGCAAGATCAAGTATTAAAAAAGTCAGGAAATTCCAGCAATGTTAACTCAGCTTCATCTATATCCTGTGTATTTTTTGGCGCACACAAATAACAAAGAGTGTGGCCATTAAACTGGACATTCCCCACCTGCAGTAGTAAAATTTACCAGACTATTTGAAGTATTTCCCATTCTAAGTAAAAGGAGGAGAGTTGTAAAGGTAATTACACTGGAGCAGAATGTGTCAATAGCTTAATGATGCCAACTGCAAAATTAGCCTTTAATGAGGGAAAAAAATTAAATTACAAGTTACATGCAACATAGTAGATTATGCTTCATTCAGCTTGAAATTTAGCAGGATCTTCCCTAAAACATAACAAAAACAATTTAAAAAAAAGGAAAGTGTAAAAACAGTGGGTTTGATACGATATAGTTTGAAAGCTCTGCTTTGTTTATTACAGTTCAGCCTCCACATTAGAAAGAGAAAGCCTTTATTGGTATGCACAGATAATTCACTCTATTCGAATGTACCTGGACACAATGAAACATCACGTTATATTTACTGGATTGATCCAATATGCATTCTTTAAAGGTATCTTCCTTAGTTGTATTTTACAGGCCAATGAGCTACTATCATTTGAATCTCTGAGCATCTATTTTTGCTCCAGCTCCATCCAGAAAGGCAAAAGTGTTTCCTTGTAGCATTCAAAGGCAGTAGACCACTGTTCTGTTTAGCGTAGACAGCAACTGTGGAAAGGTTATAGGTTTAAGAAGATATACATGTGTGTATGTGGAAAGGAGACAGTGGTAGATCTGTAGCATTATAAACTATCAAATGCTCTATAGTGCTAAAGTGAATATTTTCTTTGCCTCTATTTATTTTCAGTTTTGAAAGTTACATTTTGTCATTCAGATAAGAAAAACTCTTGAAACCAATACTGTTTCAAACTGAAACCAAAACTAGTACCTAGAATCTTGAAACTGTTATGACATTGATAACAGTAACTAATTAATTTGCTGATGGTTTGATTTCATGGTATCAGTGGTACTTATAAGCAAATTTTTGACACACTGCTTAAAACAAAATACAATACTGTAACAGGAAAAAGAAAAATAGATCAGTGGAGTATGGAGAATGGAAATCAACAAAAAGAGGACTCCTGGAAATAGCCAAAAAATTCAATAGCACAATAGCAATGGTCACAACATAGATTACAAGATTGTCTTTAGTCTTTCTTGGCTATGAAGGGAAACTAGCTAAGGCATCACTCTCTGCTGGATTTTGTGGATGACCTATTGATGTCCATATTAAGTCCGTTTAAACAGACTAGAGAGAACTTCTGCACCTCGCTAAGAGCTGAGTATACCCATGGGTGGCTGAGCACTTAAAAGTGAATCAATCTTATGTTTTTAGCCTCTGGACACAGTCAACTGTAGGCACACTAAAGGTATTAACAACAGTTAAAAATATAGATGAAGAAAGAACTTGATTTTGTAGATGTGCTCATTTGTCTGCTGTATTTTGCCTTAGTCAATAAGCACATCATTAACATGGTGCTAATTTTAGTTTGCATTTGGTTTTAGCTTCAGTCTTTTCACTGGTTCATCTCTCTTATTAGTTACAACTATAAAAGAGGAACCATAATATGATAATTTGCTGATGAAACAAATAATTAATGTAAAATTAAAGTGTATTGGAACAGAGGGATAATTTTGATGAATAAAATAGTATAACTGGAGAACAAATAAGATATTTCTGGAAAATTTTACCTAACGCATTTCTCTTTGTCAGAGCTAGTTTCCCCAGAATATGCATGCACATGGAGGAAATATAAAAGAGGTTTGCTGAATTTTTTAAAATACAATTTATTGCTAAATTTAGCAAGTAGCACAAGAGGAATAGCTAATATGCCCAGAAAATGGGGACGATCAGGGGTTACGCTAACCAATGTTACCAATACAGATGCTAAGTGAAAACTGTGATTCAGCATCTCTTGTGAAAGCAGGTCTTAAACCTTGTGTCATCAGAGTCTTCTGCTCTTCAATATGGCTCTGGGGCTGGGGAAGGTGGTGCTCCAACTCTGCCCGGTAAGGCTGTGTCTACACATTCCCACAGTGAGGGCAACTTCACTGCAGCTCCCAATTCCCACCCTCACTGGGGTACACAGTGGTCCACAGTGCTGTGTCACTGGTGCAGCTCTGCCACCTCTCCAAAGAGCAACTGAGGTCCCCCTGACCACTCCCTTTTCAGCTGGCATTTAAAGCCTGACCACTGTGCACTGTAATCTTCTAATGACTCCACCTTGGAGACCTACCTTTCACTGCCCTTCAACATCTACGCTGGTCCTGCTACCTCAGCTTAATTCGTCATGCTTGTACTCATGAAACTGGCTGAGAGAGGTTCAGGAAGCTCAGCAGAGGTCACACCAAGGGTGTGACAAGCAGAGGTGACAGCCATGGCCTACAGACATGTTAGACTGCACCTCATAGAAACATAGAATGGTTTGGGTTGGA
>NW_010328766.1:0-28664 GCF_000700745.2 Antrostomus carolinensis
CCCAAACCATTCTATGAGTCTATGATCACAAGCCATGTAAAAAGAGACGACAGAAACCAAAGTGATCCCCAGGACAAAAACGTTTATTTGTACTAACTCTTCAAACGGGTACAACATTCACAATCTTTAAAAAAAACCACACAGTACGCATGTCTAGGGCAAGCTGAGTATGTATCATTAGAAGATAATGCCTTCCTTAGTAATTAATGTTAATAAACCAAGAATTAGTTGCAAATTTACAACCTTGTATGCAAAAACCTTACACAGAGGTTAGTTTTCAGTAAGACTATCCTGGTACGAGGCAAAACAGAGTGTTTGTAGAACAGGATTCAATTCCATTCCCATTCAATTCCAGTATCACATCACAGTCTTTTAATGAGCAGTAAATATTAGTGGGGGAAAAATATCTAGTGCCAAGCTGAATGTTCTCAAGCACTGAAAAGCAAATACAAAAGGTGAAGTATCTATAGAAATTTAAATAAATTATTTAGTTACTGAAACCTCATTTTTTGTCTGAAAAGAAAAAGAATATCATTGCAGACTGGAGGAAAGGATTCTGTAAAAACCTCTTCTCTGGATCTGCCTTAGAATAGGCTTCTGTACAAAACAAGAACGATTCAGATTTTGAGGTTTCAGTGGTAGAAGTAGTACTGGAATAATAAAGAAATAATCTTAAAATACATATTAATTTACCACATTTAGCTCATAGCCCTTTATGTATCTTACAAAATGCTACTGTTCTATATATTGCATGTAAAAAAAAAAAGTTTATATATATATTATGTATATATACACATATAAAGGCAAAGCAAATCAGCTTGGTATTAAAAAAAACCACCACAAAGCATAAGCAGACACACTGGAAGTTATTAAGTAATGAGGAGTGTATGCTCCACGTGTGCGTTAGTGTGACAGTGCTTCCAATCATAACACGTTCTTTTAATTGTCTAAGCAGAGTTCTTACTCCAGGGCAGCTCTACCAGTGATTTCCTCAATTGCCACCAACAGCTGACGTGACTTAATCTCTAACCATCTGTTGTATTTAGCACTAAATCAGAAATAAGGCAAAATAACTTTTCTCATCTTGATGACATTCATGAGATCTTCCAAAAATTAATAATGCAAAACATTACAGGAGCACAAGAAATGGCACCCCTGGGCACTTCCTGCCCCACTGCTCACCTATTTCAGAGTAATCCAGGCTATTTAAGTAAGTATCAGAATTATTCCCAGGCATCCCCTTTGTTTTAGCAAGTTCTGAATGACAACTTAAGAGCTTCAGGATGGGCTTGTGCTCACAATTTCTGGTCTAAAAACCTCACTGAGAACAGTGAGCAGCAGTTCTGATACTGCTCAGAGGTCTGGAGTGGATACGCATTCTTGTTTAGCTCTGTGAATCTCGGTGGTAACCCTTGTCTCCCAGCCACAAGAATGAGTCCACTCTTTATGTACCTACTTAGCATATATTTTACCTAAAAAAACCCCAAACAGTTTAGTACGCAAGAAAAGCAAAACAGATTTCATTTCTCTATCTGCTCTCGCATCAACCTTCTCAAAAGAAAATCCAAAAACCCCAACCAAGCCAACCCTACTCCCAAACTCCACAACTTCTCCAATAATAAATACAATTAACCTCCCTCATAAAAGCAACAGTGCCTGAAAAAACCTAGTTGAAATACCTGGGCAATAAAAGAAACAGAAAGCTTTGAGAAGCTTTCTGGGAGATTGGTCATAAAGGACTTGATCCAGCACCCATTCAAATTTTGTCCAGTGAAAGAGTAACTCCAGCATTCACTGGCTCTCTGGGGAGGCTGGTTCAGGGCTGCAGTCCTGCTGGTGTGTCAGTCACTGGCAAGCGCTGAAATGACTGCGGGCACCTAACTCCTGACAACACAAGTGTGATCTACCAGGGAACTCCCCAAACATTCCCTGGAGCATTGTGTGGAGTGCAACACTTTGTAGCTGATGGTTAAGCTAGAAACACAGCATGACAATTTTGAGCAGTGGATAGATACCCCATGAGAATCCTTCCTCACCCACCAAACAGTATCAGTGAAGAATGACCAGAGGTACAACACTAACACAAACCCTGGGCTCCAGAATCCCCAGGTCAACATCTCCCTCCTGTTCTGGTGAGTGGGATTCTACAAGAGCCTAACACCTGGGAACAGCAAGGGAGAAACAGAGAAATACAAAAATGCAAGGATTAAAAACCAGGAGGGGAGCTAACGACCCCCCTCTAGCATATTCCCTTTAAAACACTCTAATTAAAAACTTTAAATTCACTTGGAAACTGGATTTCAAAATAGTCTGACAATTTTAAAGACTTTCAAAAATCAAAATATTCTTCACCAGAGTTAATTAAAATATCCCTGTAGCCCCCCTGAATAACTGCTACCACTTGGTTTGTATTAATATTGCTTAAATTGATATAACCAGAAGCATGCAAAATGTTAAAATTTAATTGTTCATACAGAATAAACCCAAGTTCTAATAGAAACACTCCTAATATTTCAAGGTTACAGGCTTAATTCAGTCTCCATCAAAACCAGTGGGATTCTTCCCACAGCATCCAGTGGATTTAGGAGTAGGCCTTAATAGGAGACAACAAAGCACTGTGTTTTATGGTGCAGGAACACACAGGAAGTACACTTATGTAACCACACGAGATATGCAGTGCCACTTCTGCGTTGCGTGTCTGAAAGCGGTTGTATTTTAGCCGGTAAAACGACAATCAACACCAAGCCCACACTGCGTGCTGCCTCAAACCAGGCTGGATAAACAAAACCAGTACCCATTCCCAGACACTCGTGTTGCTACTGTTGCCTGGTGAGCAGCTTTGAACAAAGCTCAACGATACATCCACTTCAACCCAGGTATAAATCTGAAAGGCAGGATGCTGCGTTAGTACGATGGCCTGGCTGATTTTACAGGTGCTCTGGATGACTTTGAAGGCAGGATATCATCTCTTTGACAGGCTTCCCTTCATAGCAGATCTGATACACAGCAGTGAAGAGTGGAAACCTGAGGAAACAGGGGAGAGAAAGCAAACGCAGCCCAAGTTTATTCTGTAACATTTTCTTACATGAAAGAAATAAAATGGGGTGAGGAGAGGGAGGGAAAAGAGAGAGACTGAAAAACCAATTTCTTTTAGTATTTGTCAAGCACTAATGCTGGGCTGAAAAGCACTGGGTAAATACAGAGCCCACATGCATCTCTAAAACGAGTCACTCTCAGAAGCCTAGCTAGCTGTAGGGGAGCCTGCAACATTCATTATGTATGGCACAATTATTAAGTGATCTAAAAAATAATAAAAAAATTAAACCACTCACATCTTTCCCTGACATTCTTATAGCAGTACTCATCTATGCTTAAAAAGGGTGACTGGCACATCAGTTATGCATTATCTCTGGGCAATAATTTGATAATACAATTGCAGAATATGACACGGAGACTCAAGAGGAAATTGAAGGTCAAGTTTTTAATAAGAGTCCAAAATTAAATGTGGATTTTGAAACACTAAATTCTATCTCTTCTTTTTTCTTTTTTAAATTGGCCACATGTCCAACAACCCTCAAATTATTCAGGCTTCTCTGATAATCTGAAGGCTTGTTACAGCCAAGATGCTTTGCAAAAATTTGTATTTGCTTTTTGTCTATCCTGGACAATGACAGCCAGACAAGTCTCATTTTCATACAGAGCGTGGTGAATTTTAGGGATTCATTATCTGTTCACCAAAATAAATACAACATTTCAGCGTGGCCTTTTATATTGACAATTTTTAACCAAACACACAAAGTTATTTTGACTGAAATAAAAAAATATGGAGCGTTGGAGATAGTGAAATAGTTAATTTCTGGGTGATCCAGAATACATCTGGACTAGGACTTTCTCCTGAGGAAAGTGGTCCCATCAGTCACTCTACAGCTTGATCTGTAAGGCACAAATGCCGCAGTGCTGAGCAGCATGTACGCTTGCCCGTGCACTCTGCTGGCGTGTGTTATACTGAGGTAACTGGTATCACCACAGAGCTCTGAACCAGACTCCTCAAAGGGAGCCAGAGGTCACAAGAGAAGCCACGAGCCATTCAGAACTGTGACAGCATGGTGACCACTGCATTCCCAGGGGGAGGTGAGGGATTTGTACTTGGCTGAAGGCATTACTTTGCATTACTGAGGGGAAAAATGTGAGGGGATGGGCACACTTGTGAATTTAATCCATCGTTCTATGGCTTTTACTACAAGTGCTCAAAAATGAAATGCTACATTTTGAATTATCTGAAACATTTTAATGTCATAGAATCACAGAATGGTTTGGGTTGGAAGGGACCTTAAAGATCATCCAGTTCCAACCCCCCTGCCAGCAGCAGGGACACCTTCCACTAGACCAGGTTGCTCAAAGCCTCATCCAGCCTGGCCTTAAACACTTCCAGGGAGGGGGCAGCCATAGCTTCTCTGGGGGGCCAGTGTCTGACCACCCTCACAGTGAAGAACTTCTTCCTCATATCTAATCTAAACCTGCCCTCTTCCAGCTTAAACCCATTTCCCCTTGTTCTGTCACTAACTGCCCTTATGAAAAGTCCCTCCCCAGCTTTCTTGTAGGCCCCCTTCAGGTATTGGAAGGCTGCTGTAAGATCCATTCCTTCTGGCTTATTTTTGTGGAGAAGAAGACAACAATAGCAAAAACTATTTCAGGTTCAATTCAACTGATGTGATTTTTGTTTTTATTTCATCGGTGGAACCAAAATTAGCATTTAGCCACATAGCTGCTCTCTCAAATGCAACGCTCCACTGTTCAGGGTGCAAAACCCTTACTAGGAAATATGAAGAAAAAAACCCCTCAAATGTATAATAACATGCCTCACTTATCACTCAGTTTGTGTAATATATTGGGCTGGTGGTCCTGAATTTGCTTTTACTGTAAAAACTTAAATGTAGGCACTAAAATAAAATTTGTTATGCCTATGTGAGATTTTACTAGAGACGGCCACGAAACGTGAACCTTCTGAAGCAAAAGCCAGTTTCACACAGCTTTAGATACAGCACTGGGAGTTACTGCTCAGTGAAGAAGTACTACTGCTACAAACCACATCTTGATACATAGGTCTGGCTGTTTATCAAGGAACATTACTCAGCTGTGCACAGGTCTGACACACTTCACGTGGGGAGAGCAGCGTCAAGGCTGGCTGCCGGCTCAGCTCAGGGCCAGCAAACTCCAACACGTCTGAGCAGGGTAAAGAGGGTTAGTTCTACAGCTGCTGAAACGAACAAATGAACAAATTGCACTGTAAACATCAACAGGCATCAACCCTGCTCCCAAGGATCTTCTGCTGAACTTTGACTTTTGCATATTTCTACGTATCCTTGGGTCTCATTTTGCAGGATGAGAGTATGAAATTTTACTCTTACCTCTTCACTTTAAAACCATGGCTGTTTTACTGCGGTTTGTATTTTAAACCAGTAGCAAGAGTGTTTTCAAAAAACACTTTGAAAGTTGCTTTCAAAAGTCTTGTTGAGTGACACCTTTCATAAAGAACTGAATGCTGGTATACCAAACAGAAATTAGCAACTCTCTGATTTCATATTTTTGATTAAAAACAAAACCCAAAGTCTTCTATAATGCACTCAATTTGCTGTAAGATAGAACAGGGGAAAAAACCAACCAACCAACCAAAAAACCACAAGCACAGCAACCTATCTCATTTGGGGAATCATACACAGCAAGGACTGAAGCCAACATTTTAATTAGATTTTTTTTTTTCTTGCAGTTAGCTTAATTATTTTACACTGCAGAGACAGACTTAGGTGCCTTACTCCCAAAGATAATGTTAAAAAATAAGCAATTTAATGCAGCTGATCCATTAAAACTAGACTTCAAAAACTCCTTCAGAAAAAAAAAAAAGTAAGAAGGCTTGGTCTTCTGACTGGCAGTCATTTCTTTTCTGATTCTGCCTCATCTACAAACAAGAACAGATAGAGATAACACATCCCTTAATCTCATAAGGAGACAACTGTGTGTGTGGCTTTGGGCATCATACATATTCTGACCCAGATGAATACCAATAAAAAAGCCAGGGCAACCTACTTAATTTCATGGCACAGAAACCCGACCTGGACAAGCAGATAGCAGGTTTCACCCTAGACCAAAGTGGAAGTCCCATTAGGAGAGAGAGCTGCTAGAATACATGTGGCCAGAAGCAGCCACTCTGCTCAGCTGATCAGCTACACAGATCCTTAATAACAAAGGTCGTCTCCTTGGAGATAAGCAATGAGTTTACTACTATGAAATGAGCTGAAGAGCTTCTTCACAAGTCTCTTTAAGAAGCTCAGCTTCTATTTGAATGTATTTTATTATTTTCACATGTTAAAACACACTCTGCTATCCTTTTCCATGATAGCAGGAGGCAATAATACATTCTGTAAACAGAAGGATATTCCCAAATTTAATGTCACACTATTAGCTCTATCTACAGCAATATTATTTTGAGGTTTTATTAACGTCTCTCTGTGATTTTAACTGGGGATCAAGCTACTCTTACTACAGTGATTTTCTTTTTGGCTATTACCTTCATGGAGATATCGACTAAAAATGGAAGCAGAGTTATGCAGACAGAAAAGGGGTATGTGGAACTTGCTTCATCTGCTCTTACTTACTTTTCCAGCATTCCTTTCTGCTTGAGGATACGATACACTTCTGCAGAAGTCTGTGGTCCTTGCAGTTTCTGACCATTCAACATTTCTTGTTCCAATTCTTCAATAGACTAAACAACAGGGAGGGGTGGGAGGAAAGGAAAAAAAGGAGAGCTATGATAGAGTTTTCATAAACCTGACAACATCATCTGGATGGGGAAGAAAAAAAATTACTGATGGTTTTTCCCTTCTCAAAAGTGTACTTGAGTGAGTGTATATATAATATTCTCCTGTATTCTTGTTTGTAAATATTCTTCTTAAATCTGCATCTCCCAACATCTTAACTCTCCAGCTTTTTTTTTTTTTTAAAATCACCCCTCCTTTTTAACACCTTTACACTCATTCTAGCCTTGTAAGACACTCAAAGATGAGGGGAAAGAGACAGGTCCTCACTCAGTACAGCTAGGATGTCTCAGATAACTGTACTGTCACTCCCATGAACCAGGAGTGTTAGTACTTGAAACAGTGGATTTTGCCCACTGAATAAGGTACCTTTCCAGTTTTAACGAATGCTTCTGCTACACGTCGATTCCGGCCGCCGTAACACGTTGTGATGAGATCAGCGACTCCGCAGCTCTCCAGGAAAGTGGCAGTGGACACCTGACCTTTACAAAAAATTCTGGCAAAGGCAATCATCTCCATCAGGCCGAGGCGAATCACGGCAGCTTTAGTGTTGTCACCGCAGCAAAGGCCATCACAGAACCCGGCTCCTACTGCTACTATATTCTAATGAGAGAGGAAAAACAAATGGGAAATGAGTCAATTATTGCTTACAGAATCCTAGGAGACACCAAAAGACAGACTGCAGGTGTCATTAAGAACTGCAAACACTTTACTAGTTTAAGACTAGGTTGTTCCGGGCTTTTTCGTTTTGGGATTTTGAGGTCTATGGGATAACCTTAAAAAAAAAAAATAATTCAAAAAGTCTTATATTACTAAATATTTCCAAGGATAAAAGTAGTTAAAGCTCTGGAGTAAGTTACCCCAGAGGCTGTGGAGCTATTATTATTGACTGTCTTTAAGAACAAACAGGTTACACTACAGCCAAACAAGGTTGAGCTGTTCCTGCCCGGAGGTAGGGGTACAGTCTACGACACCCCACAGCCCTTTCATCCATATTTTCTTTATTATTAAAGTAATACTGAATCTAAGAAACATTTATTGGCTTCCACGCTGATATGCTAAGGGACCAAATTCAGCCAAGCTAATAGTATTCAGCCCTTGTAAGTATGCAGATTTCCTATAAAAGTATTAGTTAATGAAGGATTTCCAGAAGGTTCATCACACAGGAAGGCCTTTCCTTAGTAAAAAATGTTGTTTGGTTGTTTTTTTTTCCCTTAGACCTGGTGACAGCCTTCTACAAAGAATGTGCTGTTTCTTTAGGAACAATCAGCTCTACAGTCCCTTCTTTGGTTTATGAACACAGAGATTAGATGAGGGACATTTGAGTGAAGTGACTATAAGAGCTATTTTCTGGCTTGGGAGTCAGAGATTAGCCATGGTTAGTTTGCCCCTACCAAAAAATACGGACAGGCTGAGAGAGTTGGGGATGTTCAGCCTGGAGAAGAGAAGGCTCCAGGGAGATCTTATAGCGGCTTCCAGTACCTGAAGGGGCTACAAGAAAGCTGGGGAGGGACTTTTTTCAAGGGCAGGTAGTGACAGAACAAGGGGAAATGGGTTTAAGCTGAAAGAGGGGAGGTTTAGATTAGATATTAGGAAGAAATTCTTCACTGTGAGGGTGGTCAGACACTGGAACAGGTTGCCCAAGGAAGTTGTGGATGCTCCCTCCCTGGAAGTGTTCAAGGCCAGGCTGGATGAGGCTTTGAGCAACCTGGTCTAGTGGAAGGTGTCCCTGCTGATGGCAGGGGGGTTGGAACTAGGTGGTCTTTAAGGTCCCTTCCAACCCAAACCATTCTATGGGGAAAAAAACAAAACCAAACCCTACCAAAACCTACAATACTCCAAAAAAGATGGCATTCTGATGTACTGATAAAGCACACAAGGAAACAATAGATATAGTAATACCTTCCTGTGTGCAACAGCAGCAGTGACCTCCACAGAAACCACAGGAGAACCAACATTATGGTACCTAATGTAGCACCCCATGCAGGGGAAAAAAACAACCAACCAACCAAATCAACTTAAACCGTTGCTGAAGAACCAGCAACAATCAGAAGTTACTAATGAAAGCAACAAGCTGATTAACAACCGGTTTTGGTTTGGCTTTTTGGACTGTAAGAACCAAAACCTGCAGGCAGCTGCAGTGCTGTGTGGCCAGTCATGGTTAGGTGACTGAATCAAACGAGGTCAGAGGTTTTGAGCAGCTAGCTGAGGCCTAAAGGTTGCCAAGAGGGATTCACCCATGGATTCCACACACGATTCAATGTGAATTCTACTGGAGACCTTTATTATTGGTTGCATGATCACTTATATACTCTTAAGCTGCTAACCACACACACACACACACACACAAACAACTCTTCATTGGCTATAAGCTACTGTTCACACGTCTGGTTACAATACTTGATTGGATAAATCCACCTGTCCATGAGGCATTCTTTTTACTTCTGAGTAGCCACATAAGAAGTTTTCTTATCTTGTTTTTCTTGCATTTTTTCTCATGAAATCTATTTTTACACCCCAAGTCAGAACTTAATTGCCCAAGGCCGAAGCTGTCTGCAGCTTTGGCTCTTAAAGCGCCAACAATAGGTGACTTTAAAATTGCAGACAGGTATCTCAACATCAGACCTGAAGCAGCAAAAGACGATCAGACTTTTAAAGCTGGTACTTCTGATCATCTTGGCTTAAATCTTCGCTGGGGTGATTCAGTCAAGGTATGTTTTCATTCATCAGACACCTCTCCCAGAGCAACCTCCAATATTTGTTCGTTTAGTGGCAAAGCAAGAGGCAGTCAAACGGGTCTTTTAGAAGTTTTCAGATGGGATAACCCATTTAAATGGAATTGATGTGAAGCCTGCAAGTGTTTAGCACTCAGCTAAAAACAAAAACATTTTCTGACAACCTGCAGGCTTTTCCCATGCACTTCCTGAACATTCCAATAATAAAGCTTCCCCTTCCCTCCAACTTTGTCTGCTTTGACTTTCCACTCCACTTTGAAGCAGGCTACCTAATCTTAATTTACAGTACGATTTGACCTATGGTAGATTGTTGTCTCCTTCTACCTTTTGCAATGTTTGTCTTTGGAGCAACAGAAATATTGTTTTAAGCGAGTCATAGCAAGAGTAGTTACTTCTGAGGAAATGGGGTAGGGAAGAAGGCAAGTTGTGAGTCTGACTCTGAAACACTAAGCTCCTTGTTTCTAAAATGTCCCCATTGTATGTTCTTACACATCGTTTGCAAATAATGGGGAAACCAGACAACTCATTATGCTCTATTACGTAAAATATATTACATGAACTGTGACACACACCAAGACTAAGGAGACTGTTACATCCTCAGGCCACAACTACGAATTTACGAGGTCCACCATCTTGTTTGATTCAAATCCTTGAAGAATCTATGACAACTCTCTCGTGTCTAATGTAGAGAACTGCATCAAACCACACTGACAGCCACACTTTACTGGAAGATGAGCCACTCCTTTTAAAAACAAAACAACAAAAAAATCTCACAAAACTTGAGACTTGGTCATCTTCCAGACCAAAACAAGACCAAAACAGGCAGCTTGTACTTGAAATCTCTGGGTGAGGGCACTAAGCTGAGTTTGTTTCAGGAAGATCCATAAGCAAAACACAAATGAACACACAAGAGCCTAATGGCACTAGCACTACAGCGATCCCCTGAGAAGCAGACTGGGGAAGGAGAATCCTGTATCTATCTGGGGAAAACACCTTTCTGTATCTGATACAGTTGTTCCTGAACACTGCCACTGCCAAAGCCTACACCCGAAGGTGCAAGCGTTCCTGCAAGTGCAGGGGTACAGATTTGTGCAAGAGGAGTCACACACTGGCTGCATTTGCACACACGACATGGGGGCATCGGAGCCTAAGAAGCAAGGACAACTTTAGCCAACAGACAAACCTGTTGTACCAAAGGTTCAAAAATACTGTCACACCAACCCCAAAATGACTGCAACACAATGTTCCTCTTCGCTTGAGGGATTCAGAGCTCTCAAAACCACTTCATACTTGAGCAAATTCATTTCCCTCATCTCATCATTAACAGCATTTTACATTAGAGCACACATCTCGTAAGCAACATGCACAGGGTGGTTTTACATCACATACGGCTTTAAGCAACTAAAATAAACCACTCTGCACTACCAGGCAAGTCTTTAGCTGGTCTGGTAGCCAAAAGCTGGTGTTAGTCCTAGTCCTAGTTTTTCTAGAACACGAGCAAGGACTGGATTCAGTTATTTCACTGCTGGGATAGTGAAGCTATGCTCCAGAAAACAAACGCTGATGCCAAGCAGTGCTCACAGTACATGTCAGAACAAATGAGAACAAGGGGTTTTTACTTGCACACGACCTGCTGCAAACATGCTGCAGGTCACAAATGCAAGGTCAACAAATGACCAAGAAACCAGGGCTAACAAGTCTGCAGACTCTGCTGACAGATTGTTCTCTTACACAGTCAGTGCTCTGAAATATCCAGTTCACAGTCCTGCTCTGTTTACAGTAAGTTTGTGGAATGCTTACGGAGACAACTTCACAGACCGTTTCTGAGGCAACCACTACCTCTTCATAATTAAATGGATCATTAGAGAACTAAGCAGAAATGTTAATTCACCTGGGACATCTAGCCTCCCTCGAGGTAGTGTCACAGCTCAGCACAGCCTGCTTTCCCTCCTACTTACACATGAACTTGGAGAAGCTCCTTCTTTCACATCATGGCTGAGAGAGGTCAAATGAAGACCCAACAAATCAAAGACAGTACCAGCAGGACTGTCAGAGAGGTTAAAGCATTAACTGCTTGCTCGCCCCTGCCAAACCTGAATACAAATAATGGAATAGAAATAATGGCTTTCATTTCCACTTACTCTCAGGAAAGAGTAATTACCACAATCAACTTCTACAGTACCCAGACTGACTATCCAACGGTGACTGCCATAAATGCACTTTGCAAGACCACCTTTCTAAGTCACAATCCTGGGTTACGTAACCTAGTAAACAATAAATCATCGTTACGCTTCTTACTTCTTTGCTTAAGGCTAAGCTAGAGCCGTAAGATTTAGAAATAGGCCTGAAGCAACCAGAGCTGCTGCTCCTTCTCTTTCCTACACTAACTGTCACCTCTGTCTTGGTCCTTGGCTGCTGCCACTTCAGGGTTTCTAACTCTCCAGATGCCTGTCCATACACACCAGGCAGCTGGAGCATGGCCATTTGGCCATATCCATAGATTAGATCATCACTTCTCCTTCCCTCACACTCACCCCGGGCACCTCTGCACTGGGTGGTTCCAGTAGTTCACACCCAAGAACGCAGCTACCAACATTTCCATTGCTTCTCAAGTCACTGTGAGATTCCTCCACCAGCTCAGTCTGGCCCCACATCTGTGGTGTTTGATTGAAGACCATGCACTGGCACAGGCACTAAGGACTCTAAGGACACCTCCGAGGTGATAACCTTGGGTTTGCACGCCACTGTAGCATCCCATCCATCAGCATGCAGGAACACATCCATATGTGTGCACAGCTGCACACACTACTTACAGTGGTGCCATCACCTCTAAGCACTTCCTAGGAAGGCCCTTCCATCACCTAGCAAATGGCAGCTGGAGCTTGTAGGTGCCTCGGGTCAGGCTGCTTGTAAAGCCACCTGGACACCTTGAAACTAAACTATCCAAATATGAAGTTTGTTAATTTCTGACCTCAACCCTTAGAAAAGGTCAACAAAGAAACGTGACACGTGCTTTAGTCCTCTAAATAAAAAAAATCCTGAGAGAGAAGAACAAAGAACATGCCAAGCACTTTTTGTTCCTACAGCCAACAAGTTACTGTAGACAGCTGTAGACCTTCCTCAGTATCATCACGTTTTGTAAAGCGACTGCCACTGCTTATCCAGCCAGTCTCCAAGCTGGTGGCAGACTGCAGTTTCACTGCACTGATTACTATACTTCAGTACATCTCCATCAGCCCACTGTCACATAAAATAAATACAGTAAATGAAGTGGATATTTAATATATATCCACATATAAATAGCAATCAAGCACATGTTCTTTCATGATCACCCAGCTGCAATATCTATTATAGTCTGAATTCAAACATGCTTCAAAAAACAAATTTCAAACCTAAAATAATCATTATTGTAAGGGAAAGCTGTGCTCAGAGCACTCTGTTTCCCTTCTGCATTTTTTCCCAACCATTCACATTGAAAATCTTCCCTGCTTAGAAAGGCTTGCAGAAATAAAGAGCCAAATAAGTACAGACTTTTAACAAGATCTAGTCTATTATGCCAGAAATACCAGTAAAGTCTCCTTTTCCCAAGCTGGTATTTATGGAAAAATGCAGAAGCTGGGAGAATATACTATTTCTCATCATGTTCTAGTTCTCATCCTTTAAATACCAACACAGGAGTTGGTTTTACTATTTCCACATCCAAGAAAAGAGTCTGGACTGGCATGTGTCCCTGCTTACTTCTGTCCTCTCAGCTGCAGTTGCAGTGAGGCTGCTGACGCTCTGGATTGGCACTGCTACAGAAAGAGAGCAGAACCTCTCTTTTTATACTTGTCTCTTGACACAACACGACACTCTCACCTTCTGAAATAGGAATTTCCTCCTTCCAGCAAGTTAAATAAGGCTAATTTTTACTATTGTTTCATGAAGTAACTTTCCAAGTTTAATAAAGTAACTGTCAGCTGAGAGGAGTTACACTTTCGATTTTTCCCTAAAAACAACCACAAGAAAAGATGCTTATTTTTCACATTTTTTATTACAAAGATTATCAGATTAATCATAAAAAAAGAAAAGTGCTTGTTGCTACCCTTAGCAAACAGTTCTCCCAATAAGAACGTACGACTTCTAAGGAAAAAAGCTCAAGTTTACATTTCACTATTCACATTTGAGTTTTGCATTTGCTTTGCACAGGCAATAAAAACACACACATCTGTTTAATTTTAGCTTATTCATTTTCTTTCCCAGGCATACATGTTCCCCATGCATTAATAAAATTTTGCAGTGTGTCAGTTAAAAACAGGTCAGGAAATTATTTACATGCTGTCAGCACAAGATTTAGGATTAAACTAGACAGGATTTTAAATGAAAAATTACTTTCAAAAATATGATTTTAATAACATTTTATTTGAGGTTCTATGTTTAAAAACATCACCTTTACTAGCATGACTGATCTATGCCACTTTATACCAGTTCGTGCCTTTCAGGCAAGAAATCCACAGTACTTTTAAGCAAGTTAATCTACCCTTAATTCGCTTTTTGTTTAGAGCTCATACCATGCATTTCTTTGGAATTCTCAACTCAGTTAACAAAATATACTGCAATCAAAACCAAGTGACCAGAGCACACAGAATACATGCAGTTTTTTCAAAATGCAACCAGAGAGTTCAGTCTGCAGGATGCATGATGAATAACGAAGCAGGAGGGAGGAACAAAACAAGACTACAAAGATACTACAATATACACAAGTTTCACCTCAGTATCTTTCCAGGTCAAGAACAATAATTGATTTAAGTTCTTCTGCACTTACAAAGAGATAGTGGTATCTTGCCTGACTTGGATGTTTAAAGTGGAGTTTCAGTGTCTGCTGACTGGCTGCTCAGTTTGATGGGCACACTCATCTCTAGCATCCTTGCATGAGATTTGTCTGGAATAAAAATTACCCGGGACAGAACTCCTCTATCAAGCAAATTTAAGCTGGTCAGAAAACATGAAGCTGAGCAGATCTCAAAGAAAAATAAATCTGTAAAACTTTTTGACTAATTTTATGGGTCTATACACAAGGATTTCTTTCCTGCTAACCTCCCACATCACTGCAGCATTGTAAAGCAATGGCTGTGGAGCCACATTACGAGCTCCTCCATTGAGGAACTGGTACAAACACAGCAACTCCAAAGCGTGTTACACCAAGTTTATCCCATTAGCCCAGTGCACAGACCCAGGACCTCTTCCTTCTCAGGACTCAGCTGTCTCTATGACAGCTCTCAAGACAAAACTATCAAGAACATCAGTTATTATAGCTATCAATCTACTTCCCACTGAGCAGGAATCAGAACTCCTTAGCTTAAAGACATCAATCATTGGCACGGTAGCTTTGCAAGTGAATGGTGTAGTTTACACATAAATTCAACAGAGAAAACAAAGCAATACAAATTAATTGTCCAAGACAAAGAAATAAAAAGTAAGACAAATTATCTACTAAACCACTACACCCATCAGAAATGCTTCCATGATAGATATCAGATAACGTGAACTACAGAACTATTGGCCAGGGTGCCAAGCGACTAACACCTTCCTTTCACAAATGGCCTGGAAATTAACCTGAAAAAAATTAGCAATAAGAATAGGTTTAAGCTAGCCTTTGCTTCCTGTCAGCATCAGTTTTGTTACCAAAATTATTCCAGATGAGTAACTGTCCAAAATATCTTTTTTTCCTATTCAGGTCATTTCTGTATGTGGTTATCCATATGCACCTTATGCCATGTATGTCCACAAAATCTAAAACATAAGTCAGTGAAGAGGGGAATAGTTTTGTCAACAGACACAAAGGATTAAACCCAATTTCTTTCTTCCTTTCTTTTTGTGAACACACTATTGCAAAAAGAAAAAGGGAACTAAAATGGATTTAGAAATACGTTGACCAGTTAGATGAAACCAACACTTGTTTCATGACTGCGTGCAAGCTAAATGAAAGATGTAGAGAGAGAACTTGGGAGATGCTGAGACAAAGGTTTAAAAGCCAACTCTCGGAACATGCTGCTCCCTAATTTCCCATGTAGCTCTTCCAGAAATGCTATGTAGCAGTTCTATATATTATATAAACCACAATAAACTTAATTATTTAAATTAAAATACTATCCTTTTTTCTACAAAGATCACCATTCCATCTGTGTACCAACTGCAGCCTGTTCACCTCACCTTCAGAGCACCACAAAGCTCAACTGTATCCGCATCATCTACTACAGTTATTCGGAAGTTTGGAGTCTGCAGAAGTTCTTTGAAGAGAAGGCCATTTTCCAAGATTTTGCTGCCTGTTGAGAGAGAGAAAGGAATGCTAAAAATGAGTAATTTATTTTGGTGTTATTTAACCTTTCCTGTGAAAGCCAAAATATTTTAAAGCAGAGATAAGGTGGTTGTATCTTCGTCCTAAACAGAGTCCTGTTTTAAGTGACTAAGGACATGTTTACATTGCACTTAAAATCTCTGCACTGAGTTATTCTGGACTTCATTGTCTGCTCAGCAGCAGATTCTGAATAACAATTCCATTAACTCTCTATACTCTCTCTTTTTTTGATCATTCTCTTTAAAAAGAACAATTAATAATAAAACAAAGGTGAATTAAAAATACAGCAGGTACAATTCTACCAATTATTTTTAAGGTCTGCATTCCAGAAAAATACCTTCTAATAAAGGCACATCAAGGATGTTTTATTAATTGAGTATGTTGCCACTGACAAATGTTTCTGAGCACTAAGAGGTAATTCAACCATTCAAAAATAAGTTCAATGCAAAAGCTGTTAATGAGAGGTTACAAAGCAAAAAATGCATAAAACCAAAAATTAACACTGAAAAAAATAACATGAACTCTGTGCTATGTGCATACAGATAATCACACTTTCTGTATGCACATACACACACATATGCCTATCTAGACACCATGATATCCAAGACAAGCACACCTTTGTGCTGCAAAGGTGTGCAGACATCAACACTGAACTAAAACCATGCCTAGCTTTTGAGAGAACTCATTATTTTGAGATATTAAAATAAGATATTGATACCTTAAAAAAAAACCAAACAACCCAAACATGCATAAAGGTATCATCTGTGACCATAACATCTGAACTGGAGTACAGAAGATTTAATCATTTATCCACACAAAGCCCCTATACAGACCCAAGAAAAACCTTAAGCGCAGTAATAAAATGAAGCAGTCTGTTATGTGGAGGGTGATAAAAAGCATGCTTAGTATTTCACCTGCTAAGGTCACAACCCTAGTGTGAGTAGGTAAAATTACACTAGTCCTTCTCCTCCTCCTCCCTCTGTTCCTGGTATTGTCCTAGTACTGTTGGAAGTGTAAACATTCTAGGAAATTCAATATTAAACCAAGAAGAACCCAACAGTTTCTGATAATGGCCAGCTAATGTCAAAAACAATAAAATTTGAGCTGTTTGGTTTGCAACTGTGAGGACAGAAGCACGTTTTAAACAGTCTTATTACTTGGAACAGTACCTATTGTGGTTTCACAGAATTTCTCTGCTGCCACCTCATTGGCAATGTTAGCTCCCATCAGCACACTGATGTCTATTCCCATCTTCTCTCGAATAATATCAGAGATCAGTTTGAGTCCCTCCGGGCCTTCATCTATTCCCTGCAGCCAACATTAAATGGAATTACTAAAAATTCATTCATTAGACACAGCACAGAAGAAAGCACATCACAATTAGTCTTGTCCATGGGTGAGAAATGCATCAAGACCTAGTCAGATACAGACTAAAAATGACAGACTCGCTACCTGTGAAACTTCTGCTGTTCATACAATCATAGAATCATCATAGAATGGTTTGGGTTGGAAGGGACCTTAAAGCTCATCCAGTTCCAACCCCCCTGCCATGAGCAGGGACACCTTCCACTAGATCAGGCTTCTCAAAGCCTCATCCAACCTGGCCTTGAACACTTCCAGCGAGGGGGCAGCCACAGCTTCTCTGGGCAACCTGTTCCAGTGTCTCACCACCCTCTGTTGTTGTGACCTCTCCAAGATGTCTTCTTTCCATAGGAGGTAGTGGCGTAAGAATTAGGACTAAACTCTAAATGATGGTAACAGTTTTTATTCCATGCTCAATCAAAGCCCTGATTCTACAAAGTGCTGAGTATTCAGTTTTGTTCAGAATCTCAGCTGCTCACTATCCACATATCCTTACTAAAACCAGTGATGTATCACCAATCCATCAGTTGTGAATCAGGCCTGCACCTGGATTTGAAATTGCACCAAAACTCACAAAATGGCATCCCAATAACTTGTTTTGTGAAGAGGTATCTGAATTGAAATATCAGAGACAGATTTCCTTGTGTATAATACCAACAACATTTTACTAGTAGAAACCCAGTTTAATCATTTTGAATACCACTACAAATGGGACAGCTGTACACAGATAGGTAGAAAGTTGAACAACTGAGAATAATTTAACTTCTAAGGATATTTTTAGTCTGTTTATAACACAATCTTTACAAAGCATGAAAGTATGGGCAGAAATAGGATGTGAGAAAAGATCACCCCCGAGATTAATGCTGCAATGGAGAAGAGAGTCTACTGCCCTGAACAAAGAACTGCAAATGAGACCACTTTCTTCTCACAAAACTCTTTTCTCCCTCTTTTCTTCCAGCCTGCTAAATGCAAACTCCTTTTGAGTTTTTAGAACAGGGGCATAACAGAGAAGCTACTGAAATGGTCTTTCTTTCCCACAGTATACTACATCTTATACAGTATTATTTTTTTATGTGTTGGGGATTTGGTACTTTTTTGTAATTTGGTAATTTTGAATTATGACTTAAAGGCAAAAAGGCAGCGTGATTCTCTGCTACTTCTAGACACACGTACACATGCACATGTATGTTGCCAGTAGTGACATTTCAGGCAGGCAATAATTTGCATTTCCACAGATCAGTTCCTTAAATAAACACGGTGCAATCAAGAGACACGTAGAAATGCCTGTATAAAACCAGCCAGTGAAACTACAGCCAACACAGCCTGCTTGCCTTTCTGCGGTGTTTTTCAGTCTGTATCACTTAATGCACAGCTCTGCCTTCTCATCTGTGATGAGCCATACATAAAGAATCTGAAAGCAAGCACATATATATATGTTGTATTTTTCCCCTCAGTGTCAAAAATGTCCCCACAAAATAACTGTAAGGCCTCTCTTCCTAAGCAGGCAATTAATAAACAGAAAAGCAGGCACACATCGGGAATGACTCCAAAAATGTGAACACAAACACAACAGTTATTCATCCAAGTGAAAGGGGATCAGACAGGCTTAGGTGCCAAATGCAGCCCCGCTATGAAACAGATGCAACTTCTGACAAAGTCAAGGAGAGCTGCACCTGCTTCTTGTAGAGTTAAATCCCATACTGAACAACAAGATACAGGAGAAAAAACAAACACCCCTCCCTCCTCCAAAAGCCAAGGCTCCAATATGGGAGCTGCCACTGGGCAGCAACGATCCCCAGGCAATGCAAGTCAAGTTCTGTGCTCTTACCCCTTGTGTCCTCACAGGCCTGCCAGAGCAATCCCTGGGGCCTGTATACAGCTAAATGAAAATGAGACTGAAGTTGAGGCTGCCTGAAGAGCGTGCTGAGCGACCTCCACCTACCCTGCTTCCTGCACTCACTGCTGTGCCCCATCCTAAGTGGGATATGGTTCCTCCCCTGACACCCACACAATGATTTGGAGGTTTTCACAGACACCAGTGATCAGAACACACGTAAAGCAACACAGATGCAAATGTTTCAATGGGAACACAGGTTAACAAGCAGACAAATGTGTTTATTTCCCAAAGACTCAGTTTTATTATCAGATATTAGGCTCTGCTTGAAGATCAGACTGTTAAAACCAGAAAAAGAAAAGAAAAAGAAAAGGAAAAAGAAAAAAAATACTAAAAGATGACACACTGCTAGCTTGCCAAGCTATTCAGAAAGCAAAGAAACAAGGTGTCCCACTAATGATATTTTTTTCAGAGGACTGCACTTTAACTGCCAAAGTTAACACAACCCACTTTAACAGCATAAGTGCTTAGCATCATGAGACCACTAAAAATATTATTTTGATGAAAACAGCATGCACAAAGCAGCTGCAAAAGTAGATGAAAGAATGTCTCTACTACCTAGTTTCATTGTTGGATTAAATCTCTGCCCTTTCTTCTTAAATGATACTTTGATGATGCAGAGTTATACCTTTTCATAAAAGCTGACATGTACTTTGCGTTCTCCTGCAAAAAAATAAAAGGGGCCACCCACCATTTCTTTTGAAAGATGTCCTACTGATGCAGGGTCACAATGTGACAGTGGCAGGCTGCCAGGCAATGAACTCTGCTCTGCATGGCAGGTGGCACTGTTTCCTTAACACTACACCAAGTACAGGCTTTTTTGTTTGTTGGGGCTTTTTTGTTTGTTTGGGGTTTGGATTATTTTTTTTTTTTAAATAAGTACCCCCCCCCCCCTTTTTTTTTTTTAAACATAGCCATTAATCAACACACTATTAAAGCACTGGTAATTAATAAGAGAGCAGTAATTCCAAGGGAATTCTGATTTCAGATAGGCTGACATAAATCCTAATTTACTCCACCGATGTCATTAGAGTTATTCCTGTCACTAAGGACATGAGAGCATAAATCACATTTAGCAAATTAAAGGAGAATGAGGTTTATCTTGAGCTTATAGAAGAAAGAAGCATAAACAGACAACTTCAAAGCAATAAACTTAAGGGCAGCTAGGTCAGCTGTGTAATTTTGATGCTATGCATTCAGCTCTTTTAACATTGCTTTATTTTAAACTTCTACAACACTAAAAGTTTTTCTACAAAATGCAGCAAGTGCACTTGGGAAGCGTTACTTTTTCAGACATCTCAGCAATATATCAGATCAGCACTGACAAAACAGTACAGATTTGATAGGCTCAGCTGGACAAACTAAAGAGACAAGCATGTAGTAAGCAGTGATAGGGGGTTTTTGTTCTTTTTAAGCACAGATTCAAAAATGTATCGTTTTCCAGAAATGACAGTAAACAAGGGAATGTGTGCTGAGGAAATGGCCTACTCTCAACTAAGTAAAAAAGCACTAACAAACCAGAATCTTCAAGACCTTGTGGGAATAGCTTATTCTTTGCAGCTAAACACACAGAAAACAAACAAAAAAAGCAGCTTATCCACATTTTAAAATTCTCCTGCCACCAAAACTACAAACACTCCAGTGAAACACTTCCTGTGCCTCTGCCCCTCCTGTTTCCTGTGCTCAAACTGTCTTTGCTGAACAGACTCTCTTGTTGCAACATAATATTTGACATGAACAAGAGCGCTATCCTCTCAGTCACATGAAATTCTCTCAGCAGTTCTTAAATGAGCAACTCTGTGTGTGGGATGTGTGTTAACAACCAAAGCATTATGCTTGTTCTCTGTTCTTCATCTAATGATGCATTTGGAAATAACAAAGAAAAGACTGGAAAGTTGGTGGTGCAAAACACAGTCATTCCCTCCTTCTTTTTAAAAATCCTGGCAACAGCCTCATTTTCCAATTCCTGCAAACTCTACCCTAAAACACAACACCCCATAACAACCCACTCAGGACCGAGACAAATTTCAATCTTGCATGTAGAAAAGTTTAAAGCAACAATCAAGTGAATAATACAAAGAGACTTTTCATTTTAGAAGATTCCGTGACACTTTCCCAGTTATTAATGCACAGCATTTATTATACCTTTATGAGAGTTATCCCGAGTGCTTTCTTGGGTACTCGTCCTGCGATTTCATTGCAGACTTTATGAATGAACTGATGAGGAATAACAAAAACCAGCAAGTCTGCATCCTGTACCGCTTCATTAAGGTTTGGGACAGCAACCTGTGTAGTTATGGGAGAGAAAGGCCACATAACTTCTTACAACTAACACTACACAGAAGTGTTATCTGATAAGTAAAAGCACATTCTGGTCTTATACTGAATGCTACAAACTACTGTGTTTCATCACTGAAAATAAGCAGTAACAAGCTTCCCAGAACAGCAGAAGAATTCAAGCTTTCAAACAAGCTATTTTATGTCTTGAAAGGGGCATCTTCACAGCCACCAGCATGGTTAGTACAAAAAAAATGCAAAATGTACCATATCACATTCAAACAAGTACTTTGAGTAAGAAAATATAAAATAAGAAGCTGCCTTCTCTTTGACAAAATAATCTGAATTTTTGATAAAATAACGCATGCAGAAAAGTAGTTTCTTTACTTAGTTCCTTATCCACTCAAACTTCTCCAGGCCTCTTATACCTACTAGTTTGTATTCTCTTTCTCTGTACTTAAAGATTTTGTCTACCCTTAAAGAAGGTGGCTTTGAAGTCACTTGCTAGTCTCCACTTTTACTAACACTTGATGACCATTTTAAAATAACACCCAGGTTTAAAAATGTCACAATAAGCTCGACCTATTGATAAAGAGAACAAACTTGAATGAGCAGGTAGTGGACAGCTGAAACACCACACTTGCTGAGGGCTAGGGAAATGGGACTTCAGCATCATTGTTAAAGAGAAAACTGCAATGCATGGCAATTCATGTTTTTCCTGCTCAAAATCTCTACCGAATTATCAGCTGCTGCAGTTTCTTCCTATAATGTTTTTGGGGCCAGAGTCACCACCTGCCCACCCACCATCATGTTACACCAACAGAGAATAGGTGTGGGGTACCACTGTTCTGCCCTGGCAATGCTACATCTAACATGCTGATGTGAGGGTACATAGTTGAAGCACAACTGCAAATGGCTTGCAATTTTTTTGAGAAATACTCTAGTTCTCCTCCTGTAATACTTTCTAAGAGTTTCAGAGTATCACAGAATCACAGAATGTTAGGGATTGGTGAATAGTACTTGAAATCCTTTTGATTCTCACTGACTAGCCAGCTCCCTTCCAAAGTTGAGGCCAATTTTTTATTTTTTAATTTTTTTTTTATGAGTATGGCTGTTAATCTTGCCCTTGTTTTCACATTTGCTTCCCTATACAGAACCTGAGGTAACAAAGACAAGAGTGAGACCGGAGAAAAAAAAGAGCATGTGCGTTGGATTTACCTACCTGCATAATTTTACTTGTTCAAATCTCTGATCTCATCAGTAAAATAGCATACAGTCTGAAACAGTATAAACCCTAAAGGTGCTAACAAAACAAATTTCTACCTCCATTCACAGCATGAGCAATATTCCCTCTGCTTCATAACTAGCTTCTGAGCCTTACCACATTATCTGGCAGCTTGTATCCAGGGAGATATTTCACATTTTCATGTTCATTATTTATGATATCCGTCAGTTTTCTCCCATTAATATTCTCCTCAAAGACCCACATCTTCACTGTGGAAGCAAACTTTTGCAATTTTTTTACGTTATTGCCTATTATTTTGGCAACCGCAGAACCCCTGCAGGAAAGAAAAGAAAACAAAAATATACTAAAAAAATCTATGATTTTGCTCTAGAAGAAAGAGATTGTCTTTAAAATAAACAGAAACTCACAGGTTATTGGACCAGTTACTAGGTAGCATTTTTGATCTAGTAAAACAAGAGGAAAAATACACTAGTCATTCACACCTGCTGCTTCCCTTAAGATATATCCAGAGTAGGTTGCACTGAAGCATTTACTGAAAGCATCCTTACTTATTTTGTCTGCTTACTGGCTAACCAGCGAGAGTTTGGGTTACTGTATTTCCATAAATCAAACAGATTATATCTTCAAAGCAGTGGTAAAAGTGACATACTCATTTTAAAAAAATGGATCATTTTCACCTTTAAGAAATGGGAAAGTTTCTTGGCTAAGATCACTGACCCATCAATCGCTATACAATACTGATATGCATTTAAAGCCCAGGAGATTTATATCTTGTGTAAGTTGTAAGCTTTATGGTTATGCTGCCAACCTCACTGAATTTAACTGTTGCAACATCCTCTGAATTTGCAGACAGACAATTCCATTAGTTAGCTTCATTTTCTCCCCAAGAACGGCACACAGTGAAACCTGTAGACAGTTATCAATTTTACTACTTAAATCTCTAAGCAACAATGAAACTAACCAGAATTACTGAAGTGACACACAAGAAGAGGAACAAACTCAACCTTTCCTTCCATTTCTAGCCATTTCTAGCCATTCTAGCCATTTATGTGGCCATGCTACGTGGAAGAAAATAACGCAATTTCGTGAAGGCTGTTAACCTAACTTCCTTTCCTGGGACATGGAGGCAGCTTTGTAATTACTGACAACCTACTGAGCAGACAAAAAAACCCCCAAAAACTTAGAAAGATATGAAAAAAATACAATCAGTCTGAGTGTATCTGAGGCTTACGTGTGTGTGTGTGTGTGTGTATGTGGAAACTGCACACTTTATTAGGAGGTAAAGACAGTTTAATTTTACAAATCTAATTATACTCACAAACTCCCCTAAATTTATTATCATATTGCTTGTAATAAACTCATAGCTGGCAACTAAACAAAACAGATTCATTCTGCTGTGTGATATCACAGGACTAAGGTCACTTTCTAAATAGTGGCAGAAAAAACCCCATAGTATCTTAAGTAGACCTTCTTCAGTTCCACCATAAAACTGTATGTTTTAAAAGACTGGAATTTATTTCTCTAATACAACTTCACACACTACAAATTGCCCTGGGTTTGAGAGGTGCTACAGAAGCCACAATTGTCAGCCATCTCCTATCAAGCTCACATTCTAGATCTGCATGCACACAGAATGGTTTCCACTACAATGGTAGACAACTCACCAGTTCAAGCCCCAAGTTTCAGACCCACACAAACAGTATGAATCACATTCAACACAACACAGGTATGCGTTCCTCAAAGTGCTTTGAGTTCCTTCAATGAAAGCACATTTATTACTGCAGATTTGTATGCAAAGTCTGGATCCTGGCAAACACTGTCTTCAGTTTTGAACTCCACTACACATCCTGTGTATTTAGTGTTGATAGAGAAAGACAGAAATAACTGATTCAGCAACTGTCTGACTGGGATTTTCAAACAGTTTGCCAGCATAAAGTTTGGCAGCATGTCCTACTTGAGTGAGACATTAATTCCATTACTATTTAACACTTAAATGCCTTATCTGTCTTTTTTTCAGCCTTTGAATGTCATATAAAAAAAGTGAAGATTTGTGTAGTTCAAGAAGACTCTCCTGACTGGCTTCTCTGGTTCCTCATTTCCTGTTATGTTGCAACAACTGTTGTAGGACTGAATTAAGCAAGGTCAAATAACTGACACAGAGTCCAAGATTGCTCTGTGGAAGGTGAAATACCAGCTCCCCACACCTGTTAATCCAACAAGTGAGCCTATATTCTCTTCTGCGTCCCAGTACTCCTCGGTGTGTACTCTGAAATAACTTACCGGAATATCTGGCTCGTCTTGGATACTCCTGACACATCACAAGGCAAAAGAACAGAAGTTCTTGCCAATTTATTCCTAGTAATTAACAGTTCTAGTGTGAGCTAGGTTAAAAGACTTGGTGCCTGCAGCATCTCAGCTGCACAAGAAAAACCACAGTGAAAGATTCCCTCGTAAACCTTAACCCTGACATGCTCTGAGGGATGGTTAATGCTATTAAAGTAATACAAGAGCAGTTCTCTTCCTGGCAACAGTACACCCAAATACAATCACATACACTCATCTGACACATCTGAAGAGTTGTAGCTGATGTTCTCAGAGCAGCAAGACCACCCACTTCGTCTCTCCTGCCTTTCACTGTTGGTGTATCACAGTTGGTCTGCTTTCCCCTCATCACTTCAAAAGCACAAACACAGGAACTCCTGAACTTGCCCTGATACCAGCATCGGTGCAGATCACAAAATGCAAGTGCAAATAGTATCATTAACTCTGGCTCTACCACTTGTCCCTATAAAATCACCTCAGTTAAGCCAGTTCTACCTCCCATTTTTCTACAGCAAATTCCTAGCTGTACGAACTCCTTTGTCCCAGTAACTTTCCATCTCTTCCCAAACTCTAGTTTCTGTTAAAGTCAGGCAACTAGATTAATTAACAATGAGTTCTACCAAAACAGACAGGAATAAATTCTGGCTGTGCACACCTTGTTAACCTGCCCCAGAAGTGTTATCAGAAGAGCAGGCTCTTGCACATGTCCCAGGCAGTGTTGAAGTGTTTTCACTAAATCTGGGAACTGCCCTTGAATCCTGAGGTTCCAAGGCATATTCCCAAGGTGCACTCCCTTCACATTCAAGAAAGCTTATTTTATCCCCTGTCTTAAGGATCCTAATACAATCATTTACCCACCAGCTGGGTAACCCTGACTGGGCAAGGTCAGCAAAAAGCACAGCTCCTGCTCTTCAGTGCCTTGTGAGCCATCTGTCCCATCCCATGATCTTCCGTCAGGTGTTGAGTGACCCTTGCCAAGTCAACTTCATTGTTAAGGTGACTTTCCCCTCAGCAAACTGACCAAACAAGTCTGACTGGAAGTAGTTTATCATTCAAGGTGACTGGCTCAACCCTTCTAAACGGTCACGGTGGTGACCAAGCTCCTTTAGTGTTGTTTTTGTTTGTTTTGGTTTTTTTTGTCCCAGATACAGGTTACAGGGCTGTGAGAAGGCAAAGATGACTGTAAAGTTACTGCCACAGAATCCTCTCACACAGAACCCCAAAACTCCACAGTCTCCAAACTGCTAAAAGCACCAAACCCCACTCAGTTCAACTGCTTACATGCTTACAATTTAGGCAACACCAGTTGCATGCTCCTGTCCAGGCTTCAGAAATATATAACCTCAACATATCAATTGTATTTTGCTTGCAAGTGCTTCAATTTCTTTCTATTTACCTGCTTTTGAGCATTAAGTGCTTCCACTTTAGGACCACAGGCCCCAGTTCAAAAAGGCACTTCCATGCACATAGGTACATATTAATTCAAATTAATGATACCGAAAAGAACATACGCTTCTGCTTAAAAAATGTGACACTGAAAGTCACTGACATACCAGCCAGGCCTAGTCACGTTTATAGTCTAAAACAGGTAACAGGAGACCTGAGGTGTTGAATCTTTGATAAGGTAGTGATGCTGGAATAAACCACTTCTGGAGACAGAAGTGTTCTAAACAGGCCAAGAGATGAACCAAGCATGTGGAGTAGAAAAGTTTAACTAAAGGGCACAGTGACAAAAGTTTCTATGATCACCAGACAACCCTGAAGATGACCAGTATGCATGTGAAAAGGGACATTTACATATATTAATGAATTCCTAGAAATGTAATGAATATGCTTACGATTTCTTGGAAAATAAATGAATATGCAAGTTTTGATAGCATAAAGCTTTTGTAGGGGGACAAGTTGGTATGCATGATAGGTGGAGTGATCCCACATGCATCCAGTGCTGTAATAAAGAATACCTGCTTTCTAAAACTCCAAAACTAGAGAGTTTCTTCTGACCAGCTTTTTCGGTATCATTAAGTCCTATTTAGTTGGATGGTTGCATATGCTACTGAATCACAATGGTCTCTGCAGTCAGGGTTTGGTGTTTGTCATCCCTTGGACTCTCAGGAAGAAATCACTCATCTCTCCAAGCATTATTTTCAGAAACATCTGGGAGGAGAGGGGGATGGGGGAGCTGCTGCACATCAAATAATTTACTATTTAAAATTTTGGATTGCTTTGGTTTCTCTTTTCCTGCCACAAAAACCTGCCACACCAGTATCGCATAGGAAATAAGTTATCAGTTATTTGAACACATGGATCCCCAAAAGAAAGAAAAAAGCTGATTCCCAGTAACAGCATTATGTCTTTCTCCCAGCATCACAGATACGGGCATTTTGCCACCCAAATATCTATCCCATTAGGCAGGAGCTTTTCTTGTTATTAAACTGATCCAATGAGGTGAAAACAAAATAGATATGCATGTGGTTATTGCTAGTAGCTAATATCTACAAACACTTTTGCTTCTGCAAGTGTGTTTCACAGTGAATCAAATGTAGATGCAGTCAAACTTCCTGTAAAACTTTTGTGCTAGATTTTAAATATGGAAGAACAGCAATAATACTCCTAATAGGCCTAACTACATCATTTCCTTCTGACATACATTGCAATGCACAGTATCTCCCCATATCTCACAAGCTAGTGCCAGGACAGTAAGAGATGCTGCACTGAACTGTCGGCCATTCCCTCAACAAGCCATCACAAAGGAATAAAACAACTTGCTGCTATTTTTAACTATGCAAAACAGCACCAAAAGCCAATTGCATGGAGGGGGCAGGGGGTGAGCAACAAGTCTAACATCACCTTGACAAAAGGCTGTTAAGTTTTGTTTAATAAACTTCACTATCTTGCTCTACACATAACTCCTCTGCGTTTAGATTTAGTCTTAAAAGACAGAATGTTATCTGAAATAATGTACGCTTAGCATTAGTAATTAAAGTGACAAACTGTGAAGACACATTTCTATAACACATTGTACCTAAATTATTCATTGTAAATAGGGATCCAGGGTAAAAACAGTGATCAGGAATGTCGGAGTAACTGAGGAAACAAGCCAAAGGATTATTAACGTGATGTTCCTCTTAGAGAAATCATTAATAAATCTATTGCTTTCAGTGGACACCACAGTAATTTATTTAAGTCTAATTATAAGTTAGTGATAAATGCTGCATTAAAGCTTTGTCTCAAGCCTTCAGTGTGCCTCAGCATAGTCAATTTGAAAAAGAAAAGGTATTTCAAATAACCTAGCGTCTTGCAACTCTTTGAGCTGCCTTGGAAAACGGCTCACACAGGAGAAACCCCGAGCAACACTGCGGGAGAGCAACGGACTTGTTACAGAAGCCCCACAGGCAGCGAGCGCTTGCTTAGCAGTGACCTGCTGAAAGAAAAAAATGTTCAGTATCTTTAATGTCTACGTCGCCTGACATCGGAAAAACCACACAACAAATACCAGGTTAAAAATATCCTAAAGTAACTTCCTCCCAGAACTGAGGGGTGCCTACCACAGGCGCGCCAGGGCAGGGTGCCCGCTTCTGCCGCTTCTCCCTCCGCTTACCCCAGGGCAGCGCCTCTGCCTCCGAGGGAGACCGAGGGCTGGCCAAGCCCACCCGTACGGCACAAGCGCGCCCAAACGCCC
>NW_010328767.1:0-337 GCF_000700745.2 Antrostomus carolinensis
TTAGGAAACACTCACAAACCACATATTTTTTCTTAAAAAAAATTATCTATTTTTCAAAGCATTTATTACCTGTATTTTTTTAAGGAAAAACACTTCATTTTATTTTATTTTATTTTATTTTATTTTAGGAAACACTCACAAACCTGGACGTGTTTTTTCTTAGAAAAAAAAATAATATTTATTTTTCAAACCCTTATTACATTTTTTATTGATATTCTTTCTTTTATTTAACTTATTTTATTTTACTTATTTTCCCCCAAAATCCCTTCTTTCTTTTTTTTTTGTTAGAAAAACCCATATTCCCCTCTTTTTTTCCAGCAAAAAACATTTATTTTGA
>NW_010328767.1:373-953 GCF_000700745.2 Antrostomus carolinensis
TAATATTTAATACTTTTTCCTGCAAGTTTCTGCAGCAAAAAAGAAAGTTATTTTTTTTCAGGAGTGGAGATTTTCAGGATTTTCTATCTATTTTCTATGCAATTTCTGCTTTAAAAACCCCCTTTTTTACCCTTTTTTCCCCCCTCAGAACTTTCTGCAGATTTCTTCCGTAAAATGCCCTTATTCTTGATTTTTATGATTTTAATTTTTATTATTTTTTAAATTTTTATTATTATTTTTAGGTCTTTTTGTTACAATTTCTGCAGCAAAAAGCTTTTTTCCCCCATTTTTATTTTCCCAGATTTTCTAAACTACATTTCCATACGAAAAAACCCCCAAATACCCCGATTCCCTAATTTCTCATTTTCAGACACCTCTCCGGCCATTTCTGCAGCACAATTTCTTGCCTCATTTCTTCCAAATTTTCTGCTGTTTCTGCAGCCAAAAAAAAAAACCAAAAACCCAAGGTATTCCCTTATTTTAAATTTATTTTCAGAACATTCGATGGCAATTGTTTTTCAGCCAAAAAAACTCCTCCAATTCCTTCTTTTTTTTCGTTTTTTTTCTTTTTTTTTTTTCA
>NW_010328768.1:0-1166 GCF_000700745.2 Antrostomus carolinensis
GTGCGGACGGTGTCCTGCCGGTGCGGGCAGTATCCTGCCGGTGCGGGCTGTGTGCGGCCGGTGCGGGCTGTGTCTGGCCGGTACGGGTGGTGTCCTGCTGGTGGCCGCACGGTCACGCCGCCCTGTTGTGTCTTTACCACTCGGCGTCTGGCTCCCTGTCCCTGTTCTCGGATTCCTCTGTCTCTCCCCTTCAGCTTGTTGAGGTCTCTTGGTGTCTCTCGGTTTCTCTCTGGCCACCTCCCTGTCCCCTCTTTTAATTCCTCTCTCTCTGCCCTGTTGGCCCATCACTGCCGTTGTTTTTCTCCATCTCTCTTGTTGCAAGTACTCTGATAAAATAATAAAAGTTTGATTATGTAGAAGAGTTGGGTGTAATTAAGAAGTAGAAACTGTAAGGCATAATGTATAAGTTAGGATTGTTAGCTTTGAACTAGGTAACCATAGAAACCTCACCAAGAAGAGACTGTAAAGTCCCAGGCCTGTTCTAATAATTAACTTAATACTGAAGTTAAGAACAATGTATCTTTGTCATAGAATTTCAGAAATCAAAATTTATTACCTTAGTGTTCACAGAAGGATTAAGACTCTTTGTTTTACTGACCACCGGGATGTGACAAGAGAACGTGTTGAGCCAACTCCTTGGGACAAGGTAGACACAAGTGTTGGAAACAGGCCTAAGAAAGAACTGAGCATGTGCAAAGGAAAAGTACAACCAAAGGACACGGTGATGAAGAGCATTGACAACCACTAGAAGATCACGACGACCACCAGAAAGAGAGTGCGCATGCAAAAGGGACATTTATATATATTAATGAGTTCCTGGGAATGTAATGAATATGTTAATAACTTATTGGAAAAGTAATGAATATGCATGTATTGATAGCATAAATCTTTTGTAGAGAAACAAGTTGGTATGCACAGTAGGTGGAGTGATCCCCCGTGCATCTGATGCCGCGATAAAGAGGTTCCTGCTTCTTAAGACTAGATTGGTGTTAAGAACTTTATTTCCTGATTTCGGTGACACTCCTCAGTCTGGTTCCCTCTCACTTCCTTCTCTCTGGCCTGTAGCCCAGCACTAATTTTTTTCCCCGGTGCCTCTCTATGTCTTCCTTTCCCTATTTTTCAATCCTCCTTCTGTGCCTGTGTATTGGGTTTGCGTGGCAAGGTTT
>NW_010328769.1:0-5403 GCF_000700745.2 Antrostomus carolinensis
CCCCTTTCCGCCCCCGGGGGTACCGCGGGGCCCACGCTTGGCCACTCCACCTTCATGGTGCTGCCTGATCCCTCCAAGTCTGCCCACACTTTAAAAACAAGCAACCAACCCCAACCAAAATAAAGGAAAACCAACACTGTAAAATAAAATTTAAAAATCACTAAAAAACAAACAAAGCCTCCTAACCTTCTGTTCATAAATGATTCTGCTGAAGACAAGCTCCAAGAGGATGTCCAGCCCTCGTGTGCACGGGCAAGGACCTTTCTTGTCTGCTCTCGCTCTTCCACGTTATATGGATGAGCTCCTGAAGGACTCAGACTTGGTAGTTTTTTTACATGGGAAGATTATTCAGAGAACATTCACACCAAAAAGCCAAAGAGCGTTTCCATCTTCCAGGATTCACCATCACAGAAATCTTCTGCCTGTGGTGATCTAAAGGCCTGCTCCCTGCTTGATGACAGGACAGCATGGCAAAGACCTGTGTCTGCATCTGCAAACAAGGTAAAAGGGAGCTTTGCTGAGTGATGTCTGTGTTTGCAAAGCACCTTGGTGGTTGCACTGCAGATATTCAGAGATGAGGTCTTCTGTTACACAGACCCTGGTGTCCCGGGGAAGTGACGTGAGCCCTGTGCCATGGGCTACTGAACAAGCGGGGAAAGTAACTGGCTTCAAGTGCCTCGTTTAAATTTTGGGTTTCCCCTGACATGGGGAAATGACCTGAAGTTACAATATCGCCTGACTTCTGATCCAAAGGAGCAAACATGTTTTGAAATAGAAAGGATTGCTCTACTTTTTGCATTGGGACCAGCAGTCTGCTTTAGGTTGTATATTGCTTACTGCAGAAATGCCCCATTGCATTTATTGTGTTGGCTCGGCATGCTTCTTCCCATTGCTCCACGTTGTTCAAGCCAGAGGTCTTCATTTTTAGGCTAGTGATCACATCATATACAGCATAAACTTTCCTTCTTGCACTCTCCCACTCTGTAGTATTAAGCCCCTGCCAATAAGATGGGAACTCAGGCTTGCTGAATAGATTGGAAGATAGAAAAGCTCAGCCTCTTTACTTGTTCTCTGTGTGACCTTTTGAGGACTCCAGGTATTAAGTGAATTATTCCTGTTTGTGTGCCTTTGAAGATCTCTTCTTTCTCTCTTATTTTATTAAATAAGGATAGCTATTCTATCCAAATATCATTTTAGCAGCAGGTCTTATTCAGGATTTTGTGCTATTCTGTATTAGTTCCACAGTTCTGAGTGAAATACTTCGTAGTGTTTCAAGAGCGTGTGCCCAAACACATTATCTTTAATATGTTTTTTCATACGTTTTCCAACACGCTCTATGGAAAGGGTCTGTTTTTATATGAGATAATGAGTTTTGAGGTTAATGAGGATAGGGCCCAGAATTCCTACTGTATTGTGTGCTATTGAGTATACAGTAGAAATAAATTAAGAGAGGCAGACAGAGTTTTAAAATCCTCTTTCATTTAGGCATTTTGTTTAGCATTCAGAACACAGCCACATTACATGATTAGCTGATTTTAATGAGTGTCCTCTAATCAGTTAAATGAAAGTGTGTGGAAAACCTAAAAAGATTACTTTATATTTGCAGAGACAGTCTGTTTACATTGTTATACCTCAGCTAAGAGGATACTTGGCATGTACGATGCATCTAAGAGAAAAATGTGGAAGGCCAAAGAAACCTTGAAGACAATTGGATCCAGCCCATTCTCCTTCTCCCCACAATGCAAGCTCTGATGACTTAGTATTTTAATTAATGTCAACCCTTACCATCAGTGCTCATGGGAACAATCATTAAACCAACACAAAAACATTTTAAATGGTTGGCAACCTACCAGATACTGAGCTAAGCATTCCCATGGTAGAGTGGATGGTTTCATAGCCAATTCTGCACTGGATTAAATACATTCTCTAACAGTACTGGCTCGAAAGGCTATTATTTTCATACTAAACAATGCAGTATGGTTTCTACGTTCTTCTATTTTAAAATGTTTTTATATTTACTTACCAACACTAGTATCAATGTTATTTACATGGATGTGGTTGAATTTTACTCTTTGTTGTTACTAAAACTTGTTTTTCCTCCTTTCCCCCCCTTTTTTGGTTTCCTTGCTGCTAAACCAAAACCATATATTTTTCTTTTTCTCTCAGATAATTCACATGATCAGACACAGCCTAAATCAACAATCGGTTTCCTACATAGCTCTAAAAATTGCTGGCTGAGTGAATTTTAAAATTGGACAACTTATATATTTTTGGTCTTGTATTATGTTAACTTTTGTTTGGTGTACTGGTTCATGTCTCCAACTACCTAGTAGGTACTCTGCTGTCCTCACCGCTGCAATATTTGCTTGCCAAGTGTACTAAGTAGCCTGATCTTTCTTATTCCTCGAAGGCCTTTTTTTTCCCCCTCCCATCTTCTGTGTTTGCTGTTTGCTCAAATTGTTTAAACATGGAGCTCAATGACAGGCTATTAGTGCTGACTGGAGCCACACATAATGTGGCCACATGTTGTGTAAGCTTCACAACTTGTCTGCTAATTCGCCTCAGGCCTGACCTGAAATACCCTTGCTATTCTAGCTCTTCGCCCTTCCTGAGCAGAGACAGACACTCGTGCTAACTCCTATGACACATCCGTGAGGTCTTTGATTTGGGGCCAATTCCCCACTTTGGGCCGGAGGTAGTGCCACGGCAGTTGGTGAATCTGCCTGAGAAGGAGAAGAGGACAGAGCCAGCTGTGTGGTACAGATGAGGATGAGGGTGAGAGCTGTTCCGTCGTCTGGTGTGCCCCATGGGGAGTGAAGGCCTGCGGTTTCAGCGCATCCGGCAAGCAGCACGAGAAGCACCGCTCTCCTCTGCCTGCGGCTGTGTGAATCCCACTGGCGGCTCCCCAGGGAAAACAAGGCTTCCATAGAAAGTCCACAAGCTATGAGGAAAGAAGGCAGAGGAAGCCCAGGCTGGCAAGTGGGGAGGGCATTATCCTTTTCATTCTTGTCATCGGGATCTCTGATGCCACTGTGATGGGTATGGGAAGGAGGGAGATTTTGGCCAAGAAGGCAGAAAAAAAAAAGGTCAACCCATTTAGGAAGAAGATGAGGATAATGAAATACACAGGGAGGAGCTTGGAGAATTGACTCGTTAGAAGAGGTGCTTATTGGACAGAAAATAAATGAACCTGGAAGGATCCAAGTGATGGAAAGTAAAAATGCAGATATGTATCCAAAAAATAAATTAGTTGGAGAAATGGATTTCAGAGAATGAGGTAGATTGATGAGGAAGAAGGGTGCATGGTAGATCAGGCTATGAGTTTGATGGGTTGATATAGTTGATCAAAGAAGGGAAATAAAAGGCCATGAAAGCCCCAGCAACAGTACATAAACAGTGCTAAAAAACACTGTAAAGCCAAGAGCAGGCTAGAAAAGGGGAACAAGGACATTTTGGGAGGGTGGAGTTGAGCAGAACATGGAAAAGTAAAGTTTAGTGAAAATTAGTGAATTATAAGCAAGAGAAGACAAATAGCACAGAAAGAGAAAGCAAAAGAGGAAATTCCAAAGACCAGGAGGGAAAGGATTTAGAGGTGAAAAGGTGAGAGTTATGTGAATTAAAACCATGGAGGGAAAAAAATGAGGTGGTCACAGAGAAAAGGGAAAACAAAAAAAGTAGCAGGAGGAGTATACACACAACATACAGTCTGTGTTCAGTCTCTTTAGGAGGAATACCTTTAAACCTCCCAAAATGTGAACAGCTTTGGAAATGGCAAACTATGTGATCACCAGCTCTGTTTCAGTGTATCCATCTTCATCCTATAGAATAGGGCATTCCCATTTAATGAACATGCTTTCACACTCACGTGGTTTTTAAGTTCGAGGAAGAACTCGTGCCCCATTTTATTCTTCTTTCTGCATCCTGTCACCTTGAAATGCTTCCAATACTCAGTCCCTCATCTGTCTCAGAGATTGAGACTCACAACATGTTCTTACACTGTTTTCAGATCCTTGTTGAGCTTTTCTTCATTCACAACGTGAATTCCCTGATGTGGGGAGTTGCAAGTAGCAAGGGAGGCTGCATTTTACCCTTAATAAGCTGCTGCAAACATCTTTCCCCATTAAACCGTGATTTTTTTTTTCTTCCTGAAGATGAAGGGTTGTTTTCAAAAACACTGTAATGATGTAAGATGGTTTTTGGGGTTGCTTTTTTTCCTCCCCCTGCCCTCCCTCCTCAATTCAGTTTATGACCCATATTACAAATGTAGGCTGTAAAACCTTCAGTTGCTACAATGTCCAGAATATCTCTGGCAAAGTCATAATCTGTTTCATAAAGGTGAAATTTGCTGCAGACAGATGAACAGAGTTTCTCTAGCTGAGGCATATAATTAGACCAACAGAATTTTAAGGAAATTCCTCCCCTAGGAATAATGAACAAATATACAGAATTTAGTATGCCATGCCAGACCATGGGCTAAGGACAGATGTTCAAAGGATCTATAAAAATTTGAAGCCAGGCAGCTAGAAAAAAATTAAAGTTGATGTAACCAAGTCTGTGACAAAGATATCATCTTTTCTTTAAATGCACATATAAAGTGTGCGGTGCTTTAATTTACATAGCAAATAGGTGTTCTTATTTATGTAGTAAAGCTTTAAAGTTCAAATTAGGATAGTAAGCTTGTTTTCTTATGTGCTGTACAAATATGTGTCAAAGAACGTGCAAGTAGTTAAACAAGAGGGGCAAACAAAAAAGCTGAATACAAGCAAAATACCTTGTTCATTCCCTTAGGAATAACGGTGCTTCTTCATCACTTCACTCTACACATTTCAACCGTGCCAAAGCTAGCCCTGTCTGTCACTGCTAATGCATACCAAGCATCCTGCCACCCCCCGCCCCTCCCAGCACGGATTTAGTTGTGAGGGGGAGGTGTGTGTTAATCAACAGGATTCTTCTGTGTGTGTTTTTTTGGTTTGTCTGGTTGGTTTTTTTTTCCTTCTGAGAAGTGATTGTCATTCTCAGGTCTGGTATGAATAAAAAGAAAGAGTAAAATCAACATAGCTGACATAAAAACCTCAAGACAATTTGATTTTCTTCCCAAAATACAAGGCATCTCACCCCTGAAAAGTTTCACTTCTGTCTAGCAGCGTATAGATATCTTGCTTTTCCCCATTCAGGTTAGTTGAATGTTAAAACTGATTTTCAAAGATCCTTTTTCTTTCACCCTAGTCAGCAGAGAACTGACTCAGCATCCCAACAACAATGCATTTAGAGCAGGCATTAGTTTTGAAAATGTTGTTTCAACTCTGCGAGAGACCATGGCAACAAAGATAGGATGGAGACCTTTGAAGAAATCTTTGAATACTGTTTAGAAGAAGGAGAATGGATAGGAAAACAGAGGGAAAG
>NW_010328769.1:5414-5878 GCF_000700745.2 Antrostomus carolinensis
GGGAAAGAGAGTAGGATTCATTTGCTTCTTAGTGATGCTACCATTTTAAGGGGCAGTACTAATTCCTATAATAGATTTCACTCCTGGGCAAAGAATGCTACCAAAAAGCCCCGAATGAGTGCCACTTCCCATTGAGATAATGTCTAGGGTTGTACTGAGGGTTTTTTTTCCCCCATGTTTGTTTTGACAAGTAGATTCTTTTGCTTTATCTCTCTTAAACAAGAGAAGTTTTAAGGCTTAAAGATTTGAGCCCTCTGAGAAATCAAAACTTCAGTCTCTGAGATTGTGCTAAGTGTATTTACTCAAGATTTATGACAAATCCCACAGAAGTAAGGAGAATGCTTAATACAATTCAAATAGGCTGGAACTTACCATCTAAATAAGGACTAATCTACTGCCTGCCTGTGCTTCCCTAGGAAGAGACACCACCACTCCCAGTGTAAAACAAAAGAGGACTTTAGGGA
>NW_010328769.1:5897-21984 GCF_000700745.2 Antrostomus carolinensis
GAAAGAGAAAGTCTGAAAATCCTCATAGTCTATTCATGGGTTGTCTCCTTTTAACTGACATTTCAAAAGTTATGCCCGCTCATGACAAATGCACTTTTCAGGTTTTGCAAGTTTCATTCTTTTTATGATTTTCAGTCCATGCTAAGAAAATCCTATAATACTTTATCTTGCTCTGGCTATAAACATGGAAGAATTTTGATCAAAGGAGAGTATTTTAACAGCTGTCTTTCAAGGCAACATGTGCGGCTCTCTTGGCAGCTTCAGCTAGTAAGGTTTGAAGGAAACAGAAGTCTTTGCAAAGTCTTTGCATGCTTGAGGTGTCAAAAATATTGAATATATTGCCTTTGCTTAGTGCTTTCTGGGATCTCAAATCCATGGTCAGGCAATAAAAATGCCCTGCAGCAGGAACCCTTAATTTAGTTCAAAGAGATTGGAATGATTGCTTTTGTGGTTTTTGGGTTTATTTTTATTATTTATTTTTTTTTTAGTAGTCATAGTCTGCCTTATCCAGCTATTTGTCAGTAGAAATAGATTTTTATTTTCTTGGACAAATATGGTCTGGGATTAGTTACAGGAGAAAAGGAGGGACTGTTGCTCTTTTTGCCAAAACAGAGAAGAGGGACTCTCCTCCCATTACCTTTTCACAGCCAGGGAAATGAACACTTCCATTATGCTGGACAATGAGGAGCAGAAGTAGCAGGTGGTGACTGCTACTAATCAGGAAGTTAAGTAATAGCCATACTTGAGCACTTTCTAAAGGATTACTGTTTATGGGAAGATTTGTCCCCTATCTGGGCACCACTGGAAAGAAAATAGAGTGAGAAAGATGAAAAGGTGCCTATTAGTTACAGATTTTCCATCCCCTCCCCAGCTCCACACACACGTACACAGACTGCCTGCTGCCCTCCCTTTACTGCCCCAACCTGTTCAAATGGCTCCAGCAAACAACTGGTAAACCCATAAGAATAGATCCTTTACTTAATCCCGTCCCTGCTCTTTCTTTCTTGCTTAGAAAAAGGCCAGCCTTTGCCTCAGCACACTGGCTGGTGCCCCTGCGAACTGTCATTTGGCTGACCAAAAGGAACATTGGTTCTCCCGGGACAGGCTTATAAATCTAAGTCCTCTACATGTCACAGCACTTCTTGGCAAGGGAGGGAAAGGAAGCTGTTATTGCCATTTGTACTCTGGGAATTATTTATGTATTATCTGATAGATGCCAATAAAAAGGCCTAGATTTGCTGAAGAGGTGTAACCATATGTCCCAGGCCCTTCTTTGTAGGGTACCACAATGTTAATTCTCCATCATGAAAAGAATCACAGAAACACAGAATGGTTTGAGTTGGAAGGGACCATCAAAGATCATCTAGTTCAACCCTTCCTTGCCATGGGCAGGGACATCTTTCAGTAGACCAGCTTGCTCAAAGTCCCATCCAACCTGACCATGAATATTTCCAATGATGGGGCATCCACAACTTCTCTGGGCAACCTGTTCCAGTGTGTCACCACCCTCATCGTAAAAAATTTTCTTCCTTATGTCCAATGTAAATCTACCCTTTTTTGGGCTGGTCCCACTGATTGCCTGATCTTGTTGATTTTATTATTGAAGACGGGATAGTTTCCCAAAACCTCAGGTAGGTCACAGTTTGAGTAATATTGTTGCAAACCCTTAGTTTTTCTGTCTCTCGCACTTTTCTCTGATCTTGAGTCAACAAACAATGACACGTCATCCAGACACACAGATGCAAAAGTAGATCAAATTGGTTACTCAAACCCAAGTCCCAGAACTGCAGAAGTCACCAGCCTTGTCAGGCTCCTAACATCTTGCAGGCTACCCTCGGGACCCAGGGTGGTGTTAAGAGCCCAGGTACTTTGCCGAGCCAGGATCTAGCAGTTGTCCTGTTATGTTTGATGCTTTTTGTTCAGGAAGGAGAGTGATAGACAAAATGATAGAGCACTGCCCCACATCTTGCCAAGCAGAGGCTGGCTTGCATATATTTTGTGTGCCTTCTTGAATTTGTCCACAGGTCAAAGGTATCTTAACAATGTTTTGTAGGCTTTTTTCGTTTGGGTATATCTCTTTAGACTATGCTATGCAGGGTCAGCACTTTTTAATTCTTGGATCAATGCAGGGCATGCCATTCCTTCATGCTATGAACTGCAGTTTTTCAGGTCACTCCCTGGACTAATATGATTAATATAAATTAGGTATGACCCCTGCACCTTGCTATACTGCCAGCATGTCCTGGAAACATAAAAGAATATCCCAAAGATCACCAAGTACAGAGCCCTCTGAATTTGCCACAACTCTTCCAGGACAAAACCTTCATTTAAATACTGTTTGCTCCAGCCATTTCAGTACCACTGTTTGCTTTCTTATCTTTTGACATCGTGGCTTAGCTTCCTCAGAACATTTTTGTCTGAAAGATCATTAGTTTATTTTCCAAGTGTCCCATGAACAGACTGATTGTACCTCATCAATTTTAAATTTTGACTGTCTGCCAATTGCTTTCAAATCTAAAGCCAATCAAAATTTAAGGAGATTCAGAAAACAGTGAAAGAGGAGCACATCCACTTCAAAAAGGTTACCCAACTGTTTGTTGTTGTTTTTGTATTTTGTCTCAGGCTTTATAATGATGGCTTTCAGCATCTTGGCTCTGTTTATGTGTTCTTGTTTAAAAGTCAGAGCTATGCCCGCCCTTCCCCAGGGGACAGGCACACAAGCGGGCTGCTGTGCGGTTCGTCATTCGCATTCAATCCTCTGCTGACTCCAGAGTCTGGTCTGATGAACAATTGCCAAAAGAGATGCTTGCTGTATTTATGTGGAAGGACTTCACTTTCACAGCTGCTGATTATCATAAATAACATGGCTTGGAAACACCACCTAATGCCTGTGGGTTTTTATGGGCGTCTAATTTTGCTTGTTTTAACAGACTACAGATAAGACTTATAGTTGGTTACAGACATTTTATGAATAAGTCTCTAACTTAGCTCCATGTCAGGGAACTAATAAATGTACCTAGTACATTAGTACCTAGAACAACTAAGGCCTAATACTACTTAGCTTCTCAGGACTGAAATAATTCATGCCATAACACCTCTGACATCAATATGATCCCAGAAGGATGAATTTGCTGAACTTTTCTTCTAAAAAGTGTAAACGTCAACAGAAATCATAAGAAAGGATGTAAAAACCTACTGCTGTACTTCAGGTTTTCAGGCTGTGCTGCTTTACTGACTACAGGGTTTACATCTTCTAAGGCCATGACTTGCATGAGCAGACCTGCCAACCTCCATGGTCATCAGGAAACCTTGTACCAGGAGGAGGTGGGGGCAGATGGCTTCCTGCTTTACGGTGACACCCTGATTTCTCTGCTCTCCCATACTGGCATCCTACCGAGAATTTGAAAAATGAGCGCTTCACTGCAATGACTTGTGGTTGGTTTTCATTATCCAAACTAAGACAAAAATGTTTCATGTGGACAGCTTTGATTTTTTCAAAGCTGCTAGTCTTTGTATTTGTGATTGCTTTGTTATATACCAAGAATTTCAGTGCTATTCACTTGAGACTGAAAACTTCAGAAAAGTACTGGATTTTGAAGGTTTAATGAGTTACTTTCCTCCTCCTATCAACAATATAAATGCTTTGGAAAGTATTTTGGCTGTAGAGGAAAAAACAAACAGTAAAATGGAGCTGCTGCTTATGTAAATTTAAGACAGGCATTTGCCATATTCTTCATGTTGAATAAAAGAGTTTGGCAACAGACAAAAGACTAACATTACTAGCAGTTTACTAATGAACAGTACTAATAATGAATGCTGCCATTACTACAGTAGTTGAAGGTGACAGCACACACTTGTGGGGTTCCTTTTTGGGGATAGAGGAAACAAAAAGTAACTGAGGCAAATGGGTTCACTCTGTGCTCCATATGCTTGGGTAGTGGCAAGGCAAAAGGAGTGCTAGGAGACGGTTTCAGCTCTCGTAAGTCAGGTTTTGTAAACAGAAGGCGGGCATGCATGCTGAAAGAGTGGAATCAAAGTGGAAAATTCCTTTTCAGAAATAAGCTTAAGCCATAAGACTGCATCTGTGTCCTTTGGAGGAGGAAAGAAGAGCTGCATCCCACTGCTTTTCTTCTGCCAAACTTGAAATGAGAAATGTTGCCCAGGTGCCAATGTCTAGAGGAGGATTTCCAGGCTGTGAATCTCAGCCTCAGAGAGAGGAGATGAACTCAAGCTGCAAGGAAGAGCCTGTGTCTCAGAGAGGGCTGTAATGCAACCATACTTCTCTCTCTGGTGTTCCCAGGTTGTTCTCTTCAGCTTCTCTCCAGTCAGTGTGCTGGTGGTTGCAAGTCCCATTCAGGTACTTCTAACTCTCCCTTTACAATGTGTTACATTATTTTGTGCAGGAGCTATGGTGTCTAACTCAGGAATTTAACTTTGGAAAATATAAGCTGAAAGTTATGAGTGGCAATGAAGAGTGTAACCCTGTGGTTCAGGCCATGAGCCAAGGTAGATCTGCTGTGACTGTACAGGGTTCATTTTCCTAGGAAATCAGTCTAACTCCTTATTTTTTCTTAGTGTTGACAAAGTTTGGAAGAGTACAAAATACCTAGCAAAGTTAAGGGCATATATATGATTTCAGCTATAGTTTAATTTTTAGTATAATAAATATGAATGATCACAAAGTATCTTCTAAGTAAGTATTTCTATATTTAAACTCATAGTTTGTGGGATGCAGTTTTGAAGTGCTAAGCTTAGAAGATGACTAAAGTTCTAGAGTGTTTAAGACAGTGATTTATACAGGTCTAAAAAACACCCAGAAGCAGACAAATTTTTTCATAGAATTCATGAACCTCTGTTGGAGGTAAAGAAGGCTTTCTTTCTCTTCATGAAGCTTTGTGTGATGTGAACAGGTTTTGTATAGCCAAGACAGCCTGCTGGAGGAACAGAAAGGTTGGGTTTGTTTTCTTTGGAAGAGTCAGTTTTAGCCTGCCTCTGACAGAAAACAACCAGATTGTTTGGGCTCTTGTTCCTCTTATTTCACTGCTGGGGTTCTGTGCTTTTGCACTCCTGGGAGAGCTCTTGCATTTCCTTCCCTATTGGTGTCTTTTAGGCTGTTGATAGCATCATTAAGCACAATAACACAGTTTAGAAAAATAGTGGTGGAGTCCCAATTGCAGCAGAAGTCAGATATGAATCTGTAATGTTCAAAGCAGTGCAGGGTTTTTGTCTAACTGCATTGCCAAGCTAACCAGTAAGATACAGCTTTTAAGTTTTAAATGCAGGGCTATTTTTAATCAATATTCATTATATTCTTGTTAAATGATGGTTTGCAATACTGTCTGGGAAAAGTACCTACCCTCAAAAGTAACTTTATAAACATATTAATAGTAACTATATGGGAAATCTTAGCATGATTTTACTTTTGTGTGGAGCACAAAATATACTTTTAGATGCAGTTTAGGTAGTTATGAGTATGGCATAACTGATGGTAATGTGTGATGAAGCAAGCTCTCATTAGTATCCACACATCAAGAAAAAAAATGTGTGAATCCTACACCTACAACCTTAACTAAAGGTTGCTAGCCTGCACAGACCACCAGTATCATCTAAAGAAGAAAAAAGAAACAAATGTTTAAGCCATTGAGCATCCCACCCACGCCTCCACTCATTAGTTCCACTCAGCCTGTACTAACACTGCAGTTGTGCATCAGTAGTGCACTACGACCATCTGGCTAACCCCAGAAAGACATGTGGGCAGCTTATCTTCAAAGATGAATACCGGCTTTTAGCAACAGCCCTAACAGCTGTATCAAGCTAAAGAATGGAAAATAGATCTCCTAAGTTCATCTTCTTCCATAAAGGACTGAATTACCTGGGTTTGACAGCACCCTTTTAAATGAAGACACTTGGTCAGCATGTACTTCCCTGTCTCTTTGTAAGATGTGCTATACAGCTGATTATAGTTAAAAAGTATCAATTATGGCATGAATATATAGAATATATTAGCAGATGGATATTTTTTTCCTTGCCTAGTGGAAATGAGGAATACTCTATGGAGATAAATACAGGAAAGTTACCCATAACAGTTCATACGATCTTTAGCTTTCTCTTCCCAGTAAGCACTACACAATTACTGTGAGCTGTTTAAAACTCTTTTTGGAGATGTCTCTCAACTCTTGCAAGTGGACCTCTACAACATTTTAGAAAATAGTTTTAGACAGCGAGGTAGAATATTTTTATTTCAAATAGAGGTTGTGTATCCTATCCAGCAATGGTAAGTGTTGCATTGCTTCCTAGATTACTCAGTGTCCTTGTTTCCTGCTTACCTGTTGTGAAACTAATGTGTTCCAGAAAGGACAGAGTTACTTGAGCATCTGAGTTCCTACAGGGAGCATGAGGGTGAAGTACTTTTTAATCGTTTTGACTCTACAAATGATGCAAAACCAAGTACATGGAGGAAAGACTCACATGTCGGGAAGTGTGCTGCTTCATTCATCACCCTAAGAATGAGTCGTGAATCATGCATACAAACTGAGATTTGATTCTTTCTGCCTCTTGGCCATGATATTATTTTTCCCCATTCATTTTACGTTAAACAGGAAATGACTCGTCTTTTCCCTTAAGAGAGCACCTTCATGTCATCTGCTTTGTTAAATGATTCCATAAGTTTAATTCTCCTTATGAAAGTGTAGCCACGGTAAAGATGCTGAATGCACACTTACCACTAGCAAAGAATAAGGATGGTGCAGAATAGTCATATTTAAAACAAAAATAAAAGGAAAAATGCTTGTCACTTTTTAAAGAGGAATCCCACAGTTACCTGCTTATACATGACTGTGGTGTCATATGATCCTGAATGGATGGTAGTGCTGTAACCTTGCAGTGGTTTTACAATTACCTGGTCAGCCACCCTACAGAAGCGTGTATGCAAGTATATAAATGTTGTTTGTACAAATGATACTTCTAGTGACAAACTTGCAAATAGATCATTATACAGGCAAGTCACTCCCTAGACAGAACCAAGAAACAGAAAAAGATGAACATTCATAATACTTTGCTAAGCAATTCTTTTCATCTCAACGTACTCCCTTTCTTCTAAGCTCCATTATTAGCCGTACACATGGCAACTACAGATATATGACTGTGTGCTGGGAAGATAAAGGGCAGGTAGAAAAAAATTCCTCTGATCTTTTCTTATCCCCCCATCTGCAGGGTGCCCTGGAAGAAGCAGATGGAATAAACAAAATACACAGATCCACCTCCAGACCTACTTTCTGCAGTTGTGACTATCACCAGGCTCTTGCTGGTGTTTCCCAAAGAAGCCATACCTTGCTCACACATCCAAATGGGGTATCTTCTGCTGTGATAACATGCTTCTTTTTTTAAACTGAGCATACTATCTCCAAGCCTTTCAGTAACTAGCCACAGGGCCTTTTACACAGATTGTCCAACTATCATACTAGGAACTTTTTAACTCTACACTCTCCTCCAGGATCACTTGTTCTCCCACCAACCCCAACTCATTATATAAAACCCTAAGACCCTCCCTCTCCTTGTTTGCCTTGTAAAGATGACTCGGGAACCAAACCCAGCTGCCTCTCGTTTCTGAGGTAATTACTGGCATTTCTACAGCTGCCTCAGGGATGGGTTGAGGTTTGAAATGGCCAGTGGCAGAAGTTTTTTCTTTCTCCTCTCTGCTCTGTTTCTGACCTTGTACCCTGATGCCTATTGGCAAAGGAAGGAGTATCTCACTGATGACATGAAAATACTTTGGTGCTAAGCATCACTTCTTTTTCAGAAAGCAGGAAGGGATTCATCACATCTGCATCAGAAAAGGTACAGGTTAAGGGCTGGGATTTATTGTGAGGTGTATATGCTAGCTTGTAATCAGACACACGTGGCACATTCATTTAGGAGGTTAACTTGCAAACATTTTTATTACTTCAACTTGCTTTATCAAGTTTTTGGTCATAATTGAGCTCTATATGAATAAGAATGGAAGAACTGCTGCCTGATTATCAATATGTTTTACGTGGTTTAAGTTGTGTAAAATGTGAGTTGAAGGAGATTTATTAAAACTGCAGAGCCAAGCAGTCAGATGGTTGACTTAAAATTGCCTGTGCAGCCATCATTTGGCTTTTAAATGCATACTTGCTGTGGTGCTCTCCAGTGACTTATGTTTGCATACTGTTTTATTTTCTACTTTATCCTTGCTCAGAACACTTGAAAATAGTTTAAGCTGTTTAGTGTGAAATCTTGTTTCTTGTTAGGGCTCTAGGTTAGAAACAAAAGCCAGTGTTCCCAGCAGTATTCAGTTGCTTCGTCTATATGGCTATCTTTGCTCTTGCACTTATCTCACTTACAACAGCAGCTTTTAGCATGGGGTTCTGCTGCGCTGCTAGAAAGTGCATCCCATACACTGGAGGGAGGCTAGGTCCCTGTGGATTAAAATAAAAACATATTGAATGCAGTGGGTGCATTAAAACTTCTAAATGATTCTGTATGAGAAATGGCTTGTGCTCTGCTGATTTAGAATAAGAATTAATCTGTTGTATGGCTCAGTAGAAATCTTGGCCAGGACATGGTGTGCTGCAGGGCCAGTTATGTGAAGAAGCTTTGCTTATCCAGAACTACATGTACATCTGCATCTGCTGTCTTTGTCTATTTAGCTTAGTAAAAATAAAGATAGGTTAACCTTCATCTGCAGACAGACTCCCCAACTCTCCCTGAGTCTTTTATTCTTGAAGCCTAGATCCCAGGGAGGTCATTGTGTAAGAGCCACAGGCAGAGCTTTTAGGGGCTCACAAAGCGCAGTTAGGGTGCTATTACACCTGGATGCCAGCCGAATCAATAATCTGTTGTAATAATAATAATAATAATAATAGAATAAAATAAAAAAATCTTCAGGCTCTACTGTTATAGAGTCAGGCTGGTCTCTGCCTGCCTTCGGAGTGGGAGAACTGCAAAGAGCAATGCTCCTGTGGTTCACTGGTCTGAAGGAGGTGGGAATTGGCTGTACACCTTTGATATTTGACTTCTGTTTTTTTTCTGTTGTCCTTATCTTAAAAAAAAAAAATAAAAAAAGGACAGTTTGATTGTAGGAGTTAACTGTTCTTAAGGGCATGGTATTTGGGTGAATACAGCAGAGCTATGCATGCCCTGAGAAATGGCTTTTGTTTGGGGGAATTGCTGAATACCAATATAAAGAGCCACCATGGGTGGCTTTGTGGAAGACTTGTATGCCATACTGGATCACTAATAATCACTAATAGTAAGAAATACTTCTGTTGACTTTAAGTGATTACTCTAGTTCTCTATGCGTGGACTTACATGGCCTTAGAAAGGAATATTTTCTGGAGATCCCTTAATTCTCAGTGGCTTGTGACTGTGTAATTTTGTCATTTCTTTTCGCTACAGAACACAAAATTGATATTGAATTCCTGATGTTTGCTGCACTGAATTATTGATACCTTTTTGTACTAGAAGCTTTTCCAGAAGCAGCTCTTTCATAAGCTGAAGCATTTCTGGAGATGATAGCAACCATCAGATTTAGTACATTGGTCCAGAAGTAGTCTGACTTGTGGTGTGGGCAGGTGCCTTACCCTCCTTTATTAGAGGAAAATAAGGAGTAAGTACTGCCTGGTTTTAGGATGGTGTCTTTTTAAGTTTCATATCCTTGAGAGTATGTTTTATTTTCCCCCTATAATTGTCAACATAGTCTGGTGGCATTTTTAGTCGCTGTCTGTGAGCTTGCTGCTTTGTGATACTTTAAAAGATAAAGGAAAAGGAATGCTTCAGTAGGTAAAATGGTGTTTTCTATGAAGTAAATCTATGAAAGAAACACTTTCAATTCTGTATCTTTTAACCTAACTTGGTCATTTATGTATTTAAGTTGGTGCAAACCAATGGAATTTCACTGCAGTATATGTATGTATCTAGATCACAACATAGTTTAGCTCTCAAGTTTCTCTTCTAGTTGATTATTTTTTTAAAGACTCTAGCTAGTTTCAGGTCCTAAAAGTTACTTTTCAAAGTATGCTTTAATGGTTTTCAAAGTATGTTTTAATGGTCTTGTTTTACACCGTTTGCAACTTTACCCAATGAATGTCAACACTGCAAAAAGTAGTGGTTGTATATTAGTCTTATCCATAAGCACAGCGTAAAGTAATCCATAGGGGTATCTAGTGCAACTTGTCACCTACTGTCCATGCATTTGTGTGAATCACATTGCTTGAAGCAAAAGGCTTCCTTTCTCCAGATGTATGCTGCTCTCTGTATACGTTAGGCAAATTCACCACTGGGGAGAAAAGAGAATTAATCTCCAGTATCAAAACATGAGTAGTTGTGCTCTCAAGCCGTGTGCATCTGACTAGTGAGTAATTCTTAGGTAAACGACAATTTGGGAATATTAGAGAAAGGCCCTTCAAAAAAACCCCATACTGTGCAAATGTACTCAGATTCTTCTATTTTTGAAATAAATTACTTCCTTGTGTGTTAAGACAAGCATTTCTAGGTGGACGTCCTGAAGTTATTCCAGTATAATTCACTTCCAACTTATATAAGACATTAAAAATATCTCATCTGCTAGTGTTAGTATATGTCCAAACTGACCCAGGATTGCACATTCAGGACCACTTTATATGGGAAAACTTGGTTGAGCAAAGAGAAACAGATGTTTCCTGCCTAGTAGCATGAAGTGAGTTAGTGTGTTGGAAAGACATCTAAAGTTAGTGGAAGTTGCTGTTGCTGTTGTATTCTCCCGAAACAGTTTCAGGACTAAAGATTTTGCTTTTCAGCAGCTTTAGAAGTGGACCAGCACCCATGATAGATGCAATTACAAAATCAGAATGAGGGATGGGGAGACAAGGATTAGCAGATCAGGAATTGGCAAGAGGTGACTGAGTAGATGAAAGTTTTGGTCTTGGTTAGTGTCAGTTCTTGGGAGTGCCCACCACACCAGAGGGTGGCATGGGCTGTAGGGCAGCACTCTAGGTTCAAGCACAGTGGCTCAGGTACCCATGCCATCAGGATGTTGTGTTGTGGTGGCTTGTCAGCTGCCAGTGCCTCAGCTTGCTTCAAACTGCCTTGTGTGACTCCCCCTGACTGGAGACACACTGAGGGCCCTTGAAAACCCAGAATAAGGACTGTTATGGCCACAGAAACTGTATAAAAAATTAAGAGGGGGGAAAACATAATGCAAAAACCACCTGTTTCTACAAAATGCAAGACAGCTGCAGCCTCTCCTCTGGCTACGTGTTTTCTTCTGCATGATGTCCCCACTTTGTAGGCTATTCTTTTTCCCAAGGCCACTTCTGCTGCTCCTGGACTGCTGTTAATATCTCACCTGTAGGATGCTCTAACAGCATCACCATAACTTTCCTATTTCATCTTACAATCTACAGTAAGTGTCTAGAAACGCAAGTTCAAGCCCGGTATGTATAGCACAGGTTGAAGTCTGCGTATCCCACTTGGATGAAGCGTGCCACAGATGTCTGTTTATAAGCCACCCCCAATATGTTCACTCTCTTAACATCTCAGAATGCACAGAAGAATATTCAGAGTTCCTCTGGCAATACAGGAAAAGTTCATGAGACAACAAGACATGGATCTGTGCGTTTGTCCTAGAGTGGCAAAAGGCTTGTGTTTCATGCCTGCTTTTATGACTGCTTCTGTATTTTATTGCATGAATAATTTCAGAAAGATGATCCTTTTTTAACTATCTAACTTACTGCTTAACTTAAAGAAGCCTATGCAGCTTTTATTTTATTTTATTTTTTTCCCTGGAAGGAGCTTTTACTCCAGATTATTTCTGTGACAGAATAGTGCAGAGGAGTGATAGGTTCAGCAAAGGTAAATCTTGGCTTCATCAATGCTGTATGCAAACAGAGTGACTGAGGCAGTCTGGAGCCCTTTCCTGAAGGCATCATGTAGGAGGCTGGTTGCAGGAAATGGAAAAATGAATAGAAAGATAGTGTACAGATCAGCACCCTGTAATCACTTCTTAAGCTGATTTCTTATGAATTTGAGATTTCTCTCAATCTTCTGTTCCCACAAGGCTTCTGGAGAGAGACTTAACAAAGTGAAACCAGGGAAGAGGAGTTGGGGGGAAAAGTTACTGAAAAGGCTATGTGTGTGAAAGCATTTATCTCATGATTGACAGTATTGCTTGCGATTATACTTTGAAAATGATGACAAGAAAAACTGATACAGTGGTTGTTGTACAGTCTTCATTCAGAAAGAAATTTACTTTGACTTTTCTGAATTATTTTATTGGGAAAAAAAAACCTTTCACCTCTATAAAACACTCGGACAACTATTACTTTCATTGATTTGTGGTCATTTCTGGTTTTAAGAGCTGAGCATAGGTACATGGGGAAAATTGTATATTGCAACTATATTAGATTGAAACTAAATCTGATTTAAGAATAAAAATGAGGTTTTTTTGTTTGTTTTATCTGTGAACACTGGAGTGCTTTTGCTTTAGTCATGCTACACTGCATAAGGGAGAAGAGGTTACAGCTGGGAAATTGCTTAGGAGGATTAAGAAACCAGAAAACAGTTATTTTTAGCCTCAAGTTTTCTGGTTTTTTTTTGTTTTTTTGGTTTTTTTTTTTTCAATATTTTGTCTGGGCAAGAAAACTGGAAATGAATTGAACACTAGGGATTCATGAAGAGAGGAGGCTGCTTGTAACATCCTCATGGGACTGATGAAGTTTTGTGAATTGCTACCACTCATTTTACTTTGAGTTTCCAGGGAAGGCCAATAGATGTGAATGCACTTTTAATGGGCTACAGCTCTCCACTGCTGTTACTCACTATGCACATATGACCTCAAGGTCTCCCACCCCTGTAGTAGGGAGATAGTTGCCTCTGAGTTAGCAGATCTGTGCAACTCCAGAACTGTGTTCTCTGGAAGTTTTCTCTTTTCAACTATTGTATAAAATTGGTGGGAGCAGATGAGGCATCTGTCACGTTATGGACTAAGAAGGGGGTGGGAGGGCAGATTACATGATAGGAAAATACACACCTTCATTTCTAACGTTGGCTTCTCAGCAGTGCAGCAAGCAACTGGATCCCAGTAAACAACATTTCTTAATTTATGGCAACAATAGTAAGCTTGAAATGATGCAAATATAATAAAACTTTCTTACATCTAACTCATACTTAAAGAAAAATGGAATAAAGAGCATTGTCTAACCTTGAGCTATTACTGTGATTGCACAGCCACTACTTATTCTCAAAATAATCCTGTGTATTTTTATGGTAGATCCACCACAGTCTGTTTTCTTCTGATTTTCTTTGAGTCAGTGACTGAAGGCATTGGTGGTTTTTGCTGGGAAAAGCTTGTATTTGGTTGAAATGCACTGTGCTTTCTCCTACAAGTTTATTCCCAGGCGCTCCTGTGGTGTATAATATTGGTATTGATGATATAGCTGCTATAGTTGGTGGTAGCTCTGTTTTGAAAGCCAACCTTTCTCCAGCCACAATCGGGGTAACTGTGTTGTTCTCTCCAGCTATTCTCTGCTCCTGTTTCCTAGGGTGTGACAGCTCTTCTTCAGTAACTTCATGGTTTATTTCTGTCTTGTGATTCCTGAAACTTCTTAAAACATTTGTCACTTCTGCCTGTAAGCCTGCTGAGAAAGTATTCCTAGAATACAGACACAATTAATTTGTTGAATTCTTAAATATTTCAGTGACCTTCTAGTTTGCCTTGGCATAAGTACATACCTAACTACAAGGAAAAAGTCCCTAACTGAACTCTCCTGGACTGTCTAACAACCTCCAGTGTACACTGAGGTTTGTACTTTACTTCTCAGAGGGCTGTGCAGTAGCTTTGTTACAAGCTCATTGCTACTGGGTAGGACACCTATCCTCCCTCCTGATGACAGAAAAGAAACTTTAGGCTGTCAGTATTGCTTCTGGTGTTTTTATGTGAAGGTAGGGATACAAACCTGGTTCCACTTCAAACTGGCAGCAATGGGCACAGGGGTCTATGGGTGGCCTGGGATGAGAGGGTGGCCTGCAGCACAGCTCAGCTCTGTGTGGTGGTTCCTGTCCAGTCCTCCTCCTGGTGCAGGGGAGCACAATGAGGTGGCACCAGGTGTCACCCCTGCCCAGCACGCACTGGTTCAGGAGCAGAGAAACTCTTCCATCAGTGTGTGAGAGTAAGCCTGCAAAGGACAAATGCAGTGGTGGGCAGAGGGAAGGGTGGTCTAGCAGAAGCTTTGCTTTTAGAAAGGTATCAGTACAGGAAATGTTTTATATTGCACATGGGCACGTGAAATCATTAAGTCCTGGGCACCATCTGCATTATACATCCCTAGAGCCATCAGAGGTCTGGTCACTTAATTTGATGTTGATCCTGCATTATTTAGGAACAGTTTAAACATGCAATGGAGAGCATTACATTTATGACTGTTATATAAGTCCTTCAACGGATTACTGCAACTAAATGAAAACTTCTGCCTCTTAATCTAGTCACAAAAATACAAAATTATTCCAATACTTATCATAATTACGATGATACTAAGTAATTTCTGTTTGGTTTTGCTTCTTTGTAAATGAGATTTAAGTATCATATCCTAGGAAGATGACATATCTAGCTGCATGACTCCCAGGTGCACAAATTCTGTTTGTCTGCTAATCCCTCGCTGGCTCTGGGCTCTTTGGCAGCTAAGCATTTCCTGGGGTGCACTGTAATAACAGGCAGCTGTCCTGTCAGCTCCACTGAAAAAGGAGATAATACTACACATAATGTTCACTTTCTCCTAGACCTGCTTCTTACAGTTCTCCAAATTGATTCCAGTAACTGCTCTTAGCAGATGATGTTGTTTGTGTAGAACAAGGATGGGTTTTTAGGGAAAAAGTTACAAATTTTCTGCTGCACAGGAGGCAGCATGCAGTAGTTTGCAATCAAAATGTTTTAAGGAGTCAATGTGTTTGTATGGAAGAAAGGCAGCTACATTGTGGGACATAGTCTGTGTGTTTTGATACAGCTGAACTTTCCCACCAACATTTATCTGCAAGAAGGCTCTATGCAACGATGAACAGGCCCTTCTGGATTCTGACTTTTCATCTCTTACCCACTCATCTTGTTCCCCTGGGGACTGAAAATGAAAAGGTGTTGAGTTTTCTGGCTATCATTCGGCTTAGTGTCTTGCTGGAGTCTTTGGTATCTCCTCTGAGAAGCTGAACACCCTCAGCAACCCTGAGAGAACACAGCTTTTTTGTCTGCAATGGAAGTTAACATCAATGCCCACGGTGGCACAGAACACTCTGTGCTGGAACATATTTCACCTGCCATCATTCTGGGTTGAACTCTCCTCTTCTTGAGCCACCTGTGCCAAGTAGGAGGTGCCAAGGTTAATTAGAGCAGTTTAATGCTTTGATATGTCTAGATGTTAAGTGCTATGAGGAGATATTACTTCAAAAGGCTACATACTCTGAAATTAGCCATTCTGGATTTGAAGTTGCATGCAATCAGGCCTTTGATTTGTAGATCTTAAATAGCTAATCCTGATTACAAAATCTCTTCCCAAACAAAACCTTTCATTAAAAAACAGTCTTTGTATCTCTGTTTTCATCCACAAACGGAGCCTCGTAAGTGAAGTGTGATTTATTTGCAAAACTTGTTTTCACATCCCAGTCCATGTAGCTTTTATACATCTGTCCCAATTTATTGTTTTGCACTGAAGTGATGTAGTGTTGTATTATCTTCTGGACTGTAGCTGGTGACTTTTGCAAAGTTATGTCCAAGTCTAGCTCATCTCCAGGGCTGCAGTGTAACAACTGACTTCTTAAGACTGCACATGGTTAAACTACTGCTTTAAGTACCCTTGGAGCATTGGGATGGAAAATATCTGATGAACTGTTGCTCAGTGTTTATCCTTTTATCAGCTCTTTTGTTGCTTGTACTTTTATCAGTTTACTGCTCTTCTCTAAATGTAATGTGTAGGATGGTGTTCGCTATTGTAAACTATAGTTGTGTGATACCTGAAGTCTGTAAAGCAATGATGGTAGCCCTGTAGCTATTCAGTAGTGAAGCAGGTGGAAGTGAAGGCCTATCTTTGTATGGAATTAACTTGTC
>NW_010328769.1:22012-26322 GCF_000700745.2 Antrostomus carolinensis
TTAAGAAAAAAAATTAAACAATGTGGTATTTCTTCATCCAAATGTTTAGGGCTGCTTCTCCTTTCCTTACTTTGTTTCTTCCAATGTTAGTTAACTAGTGCTTAAGGTTTTAAAAAATAGACACCTTATAAGCATGCCTGTGGGCAGGATACAATTCATAAGAGGGAGAGGGTGAGATTTCAGCCAGATCTGACAAACTGGTGGAGAAGGGAAGCACAGCTGACTTGCCAGCTACTGAAGTCTCTGAAGTTGATTTAATCCTGATGTCAGGCATTCTTTCCAGTGTGGGCAAACAGCCCATAATGTAAACTCTAGGGATGAAACTGAAATTGGTGGTCACTTGCATGTCTTGCGGCATGAAAGCAAACTTGTGGTTAAAGCATCTGTCAAGGGATTAGGAAGGTCTAAAGTTGAAAGCAATGATCTTCTAGGAAAAAATAACAAGCATGCTCTTAGTAGAAAATATGTATAGCTGTTCTGCTAAACACTAGCAGTGCATGTAATCACCCTATAATGAATGGATCAGACCCTTGGGTGGTATAACATGACTCTCCTGGCTTCCACACAGCAGTACCAATTTACACCACCTGAAGGCACAGTCCATTGCAAACCACTAATTGTAGGTCTGGTGTGGGCTGGGTGGGAGGCTTCATGTAGCAGGCTGCCCTGTCTAAAGGTATCTTTTCTGATCAGAGACTACAAGGCAACTTAATTAATTTTTTGGATGGGAAACATGTTTGATAGTAGCTAACTGGTTCCCAAAGAGCATGGTGATCTGACAGTGAAATCTTCCCACCCTTGAAGTCCACGACATATCCCTTCTTTTCATCACACTGACAGCCTTTGAACTCTGCTTGTCTATCTGTCCATGGCTCAAACATGAAATCAAAACTCACTTTTTTAAGTGTTTGTTTCAAATTTTTTTCATCAAGCTCTTGGAGGAACTGAAAAATCACTCAGGAAAAATATGTATGTGAAGCTGCCTGGACTTTGATCTTGGTATGAAATGAGGCCAAGGAGAACCAAGGTACCTCAAACTTGCATGCTTATCTTCAGTCAGTATAAAACCTGCTTAATAATGGGCTGAAACCTTTCTGTCCTTCAATTTGCTTCTGTATGAAATGGAGGTTCTGATCCTCAGTTCTGGAGTTTAAAGTTCGTGGAGACCTCCAGTGAAATATGTGATGCTGCCATTACTGTCTCCAATGCTTTGGGGAACAAGCAAGGAGCATCTCAGGTGGACTTCTAGGGCATTTCTCCTCAGTGAAGGAGCTGACAGGAGTGGTGACACTAGGTTTGAGACAGAAATGTAGAATGAGAATTTCCTTGCCTTTTAATTTCTTGTGGCTATTCATAGTGGTCAAAATCCATCCTGGGCTTTTAGCATTCTTTCTAACTACCCAGTAAGACCACATACGCCTATTAATTTGTTCATATGTTCTGTGGCTCTTATGAAATAGCAAACACATTTTGGCACATTTGCACAACTTCCAATGGAAAGGTTAGATCCAAAGAAACTCTAATGCACTGAAGTACATGGATCTTGTTTCAGATATCCCAGCCAAGCTTTGTTAGAAGCAATTATCTTCTAGCCATCATTTTTTCCAGACTATCCCTTTAAAACACGTGCAATGCAGCATTTCCTCAGTGCATTTTCCCCAGATGAAATTCAAATGTTTTGACATCAGCTTAGTCTCACAGCTGTAAGAGAAGACGGAGATAAAAATAAATGACTGCACCTACTGTGAAGATTTGTTACCGAAGAGAGCTTTCTGTCATGTATCAGAATATTGCATGAGTGTTGTGAGCAGTTGTGATGCTGCTAACATAGAATTTCCCCTTCCAGATCATACTCTAGAAGCTGAAATTCAGCCAAACATAATCTAGCCCAGTGCCTAATGACCAGTATGTCACAACCTCTAGCAGTCAAAGAGTTAAGCTTCAGTCCAAAGGCAGCAACTGTGATGGCAGTGTCATCTGCCATGCACTGGATGACTTGGCACTGGTGCAAAGGGGAGAATGCTTATCTAGGGAAATCGCTGTGTTTAGCAGTGCCCACAAGCCTCTGGGGGTTTTTTTATCCACCAGTACCCTGTTTAGTTTGCGGGTGCTGAGATCATTACATCAACAACCCTGAAATTCTGGCAGGCAGCACTTACTGGTGGTCTCTCTTGAACTGGCTTGTCTGTGTGTTTCCAGCTGTTGACTGCATTAGAGACAATTGAAAATTTATGGACTCTTTCCAAATATTACTTATCCATGTAAGACACTGGTCTACTTGCCAAAAAGATGTGCTGGGATTGTGAATAGAGGTATGGTCTGTGCAAATGGGATAAGAAATTTCCATGAACCAGGGGTTTTTATTAAGACATTTTCTACACACTATAAATGTTGGCAATACCCATATTATAACATAAACTGGGATATTAATGGACTGTATTGCAGGGATGCTGGTAGATAATATGCAGAGTTGATTGGGTGGCCATTGGTGTTTGGTGTAATTGTTTTTTGTTTTTTGTTTTTTGTTTTTTTTTATGATCCACTCTGTGGACTAACCAGTTGCAAGAATATCATTTAGGCAGCAGAACTGATTAAAAGCTTTGACCAGAAATGATACTTCTGGCAGTGTTTTCCTTAATATACAAAGCAATTTGCTTTCCAACAACAAACAAAAGAACATTTGTATTTTTCTGTTTTCTGGGCATTTGTGAAACCTGGAGGCTTCAACACATGCTGGAAGTTACAAAATGATCCTGTGCTTTGATTGAAGCCCACTTTAAAAAACTGAACAAATTAAAAACTGGTCCTTGCAGGTTCTGAGGAAGATGCAGACCTCCCTCTTTCTGTCTAACAGGTTCAGAGGTCTCTTATCCCAGGCTTTAGATTTCTGCTTGTTAGGTATATGAGTTTGGGAGAAGAGGTGTAGCCTTTGAAGGCTTTTTGACACGTTAGTTCTGATGTGAGTATTCTATAGTTTTTTAGGAAGGCGACCTTGGTCGTTTCAAGTATTCTATCTAAATTGCTGCTTGGCAGTTGATGGAAGCCAGAAATAACACGTTACTGAGTGAAGTTGCTGGAGAGATGTTTCACAGAAGTAACTGCCTGATTTCAATTCTCCTGCTATTCCTCTCCAATTAGCTGGTTTCAGCATCAAAAGCAGCGTGAAACTGCTGAGCCAAACTTATCTGCCTGTGTGGCTCCAAATACATATAGTTGTCTGGTATCTGGCCCTGGGACCTCTAGGCCAACAGTTTAAAAATGGCAGTGACAAAAAGAGTATGCCATGAGAGAATGATGGACCTTCCAGCTGACTTCTAGTCCTTCAGCCTTGCCCCTTTCAATAAGGATAAAATGCAGCATAAGAAAAAGTGGGGAGTGAAGCTTTGTGCAGGATGGGATGCTTCCCTGGGTCACTCCATAATTAACTCTCCAAATGCAGAACTGCATGGGTTGTACTGATTTAAGGTAGTCAGAGGTGTGTTTCCCCTCTTACATCACTGAATGGAGAAAAGACAAGCTGGATCTATGTAACACCACCTCTGATACTGGCAAACGTTCAAAACAGTTAAAGTAGGTTTTGTGCAAACCCAAGTACTTTAAAGCAAGCTAACTGTGCTATTTCATCCTGACTTCCCAGCACAGATAAGGCCTATGATCTCTCCCTGCAGCTTCTGAAAGCCAACCGTGTTCAAAAGCACCCACTGCAACCCGTTTGGAATCATCTTGGGCTCTGGCTGATGTTGATGAAGCTCTGTGTGGAGGGCTGATAAGATATGTCAGTCTCTTGTCTCCCTGCTTTACATCTGAAAGCATGTAGTGAAGATTGCTTGTAAGGCTATAGAGAGCACTTGAGTTTCTCAGATGCTTCGTAGCAAGAGTAGAAGGAAGGTATATCAGCACTGCTGCCAAAGTAATAAGGTCCCCAAGAGTTCATAAATACCTGAACACACCTGACACAGGCCTCGACACAGCATTGAGGTACCAGTCTTGTGGACTTCCACCTGGGTGGAAAAACATCCAGTTAGGTTTTAGAGGCTGGGACTAATGTTAGATATGAGTGTTCTGCTCAGTTGTAATACTGCTGAGCAGAATTACCTGAGATGACCAATGAGTCAGTTGAGGAATACAAAAGTCACATGTGTGACTTGAGATTACATCAGTCCACCAACAGAGGAGAAGCTGAGATCTGGATTTGAATGCAGGAGCTGTCATGTCTCTGCTTTCATCATTGAGTTGGCTGAATTGACACCTTTATTAACTGTATGCTGTATACAACATGTGTGCATATGTATGTCACTGAGGAGAAAGTG
>NW_010328770.1:0-1854 GCF_000700745.2 Antrostomus carolinensis
CCCAAAGGACCAGGGGGACACAGACCCTCCACGCTGCCCCAGCCCTTGTGCCTGCAGCTTGGATGACTACAGCGAGGAGCTCAATGTCTTCTGCAGCGCCCGCAACCTGACGCGCCTGCCCGAGGACATCCCCCCCAACGCCAAAGCCCTTTGGCTGGACGGCAATAACTTCACCCTGCTGCCAGCTGCTGCCTTCAGGAACATCTCAGCCCTGGACTTTCTGGACCTGCAGAGCAGCCAGCTGGCCACCGTGGAGCAGCACGCCTTCCACGGGCTGCAGAGCCTCTACCACCTCCACCTCGAACGCAACCGCCTCAAGCACTTGGCTCCTCACACGTTCCTGCACACCCAGAACCTCGTCTCCCTCAGCCTCAACAACAACTACTTCAGTAAGGTGGAGGAAGGGCTGTTCGCTGGGCTCTCCAACCTCTGGTATCTCAACCTGGGCTGGAACTCACTCGTGGTCCTGCCTGACAAGGTCTTCCATGACTTACCCAACTTAAGGGAGCTGATCTTGGCCGGCAACAAGCTCCCCTACCTCCAGCACCAGCTCTTCTGCAGCCTGACCGAGCTGAAGGAGCTGGACCTGAGCGGGAATGCGCTCAAGGGCATCAAGATCAACATCTTTGTCAAGCTGCAGAAGCTACAGAAGCTGTACCTGAACCACAACCAGATCAACGCCATCGCGCCCCGTGCCTTCGTAGGCATGAAGTCCCTCCGGTGGCTGGATCTCTCCCACAACCGGCTCGTCTCGCTGTTTGAGGACACGTTTCTGGGCCTCCCAAACTTGCACGTCCTACGATTGTCCACTAACTCCATCACCAGCCTCAGGCCCAGGACTTTCAAAGATCTTGAGTTCCTGGAGGAGCTGCAGCTGGGGCACAACAGGATCCGGAGTCTGGCAGAAAGGACCTTTGATGGGCTGGATCACCTGGAGGTCCTCAGCCTCAACAACAACCAGCTACAAGACATCAGGGTTGGGGCTTTCCTGGGGCTGTACAACGTGGCGGTGATGCACTTGTCTGCAAACTGCATCAAGGTCCTTCCTGACTATGTCTTCAAGGGGGTCACCAAGTTGCACAGCCTCCACCTGGAGCACAGCTGCCTCAGCAGGATCCAGACAAACACCTTCTCTGGGCTCTCCAGCCTGCGGCGGCTCTTCTTGCAGCACAACAGCATCTCTGTCATTGAAGACCAAAGCTTCAGTGAACTGCATGAGCTCCTGGAGCTGGACCTGAAGCACAACAGACTGACCCATCTCTCACCCCAGCTCTTTGTGGGTCTGAGCAACTTGGAATACCTCTTCCTCACCTCCAACCAGCTCCTGGAGATCTCCCAGGACACCTTCAGCCCCCTGCAGAGACTCTTCTGGCTCGACCTCTCCCATAACCAGCTGGAGACACTGGACAACACCATCATCTCCCCCCTGGCCAACCTGCGATATCTCAGCCTGAGGAACAACTCACTGGAGACCTTCTCGGTGGGCTTCCTGTGCACCTCCTTTGCCCTGGAGCAGCTGTGGCTGGGGGGCAACAACTGGCACTGCAACTGCTCCCTGAAGGGCTTGCGGGACTTCTCCCTGCAGCACCCCGTGGTGGTCCCACGCTTCGTTCAGTCCGTGGCCGAGGGGGACGATGCCCACGTCCCTGTCTACACCTACAACAACCTCACCTGCCTCCACCCCCCAGCCATGGCTGGCCTGGACCTCCGTGACACCACCGAGGACAGCTTTGCTCACTGCTGAGGTGTTGCTGGCCCTTCCCCAAGGACACGCCGATTCCCGGCCATGGACCCTCACCTGCCACCTCCTTGGCCCTGTCCCAGGCTCCCCATGGCAGCAGCAGCAGGAGCTCC
>NW_010328770.1:1906-2451 GCF_000700745.2 Antrostomus carolinensis
CCCAGCTTTGCCACCACCGCCAGCTGCACATCTTGGTGCTGCCACGGCAAGGAGAGCCATGCCCATGCGATGCTGGATGGGCAGCAGCTCCTCAGCCTCCAAACTGAAACATTTCAGTCCTTTAATATTTAAATGCCATCCCCTGGGTCAGTGTGGTCGCTCCCAGCTCCTGGCAGGAGCACGAACATCTCTGAGCCTCCAGAAAAGCTGCACCCCCAGCCAGCTGCACATCTTGGTGCTGCCACGGCAAGGAGAGCCATGCCCATGCGATGCTGGATGGGCAGCAGCTCCTCAGCCTCCAAACTGAAACATTTCAGTCCTTTAATATTTAAATGCCATCCCCTGGGTCAGTGTGGTCGCTCCCAGCTCCTGGCAGGAGCACGAACATCTCTGAGCCTCCAGAAAAGCTGCACCCCCAGCCTGGAGCTCTCCCCACGGTGAGGTGCATCCCTGCTGGGACCAGGACTCATCACTGGGACAAAGTGAAGCATTTTCCTGCCAGGGAGCAGCTGAGAAACCCTGAAAGCCCCCCCCGAGCTCCTCAG
>NW_010328770.1:2534-5638 GCF_000700745.2 Antrostomus carolinensis
CCTTGCAGGAGCAGGTGTAGGCAGGGTGCAAAAAGCCGCACACGTCACTCACCTGATAAATCGGAGCAGACAAATAAACCTTTGGAGCTATCGCAACACATCTTGTAAGTATGTTTTTTCCAAAGCACGTGCTGGACCCAGCTGAGGTTTCTTATCGGAGCCCCTCAGGGTTTTGCAGACACAGGGTGAGGAGCACGGGCTCCTCAGGGTGCTGGAGAAGTTTGCAGCATGTTTTCTGCAAGCCCTGGGTGGGTGGCACGTGCCCAGGGAGGGCACCCAGAAGTGCTGGGCCGTGCTGCAGGAGCCAACAGCCCGGTCAGACTCCAGCCCTGCTGCCTGGCTCTCCAAATCCCAGATAAGTGACCAAAGGTCAGAGCAAATTTCCAGGAAAGTTACACGTAGGGGGGAAACCTGGTCAGGTGTGAGTCCTCGCTGCAGGCACAGGGTGAGCAGGGACAGATGCTCCTCCTGCTCTTCTCCAACTAATGGCTGCCAGCTCTAATCCAGTCTGGTTAGTAGAACATCTTGAGATTTCCCCCTGCCTTCCCAAAACAGCACTGCAAGAGCAAGTCCTGAGCACGGAGAGGATATCCAGGCAGGAGAGGCTCAGAGTCCAGCAGGGAGGGAGATAAGATGCAAGGACACCAGCTTCATTTGCCTCCCCAGCTTAACTGGAGCCTGCAAGAAGAGGGCAGGTCACACAGGAGCAGCAGCTCCAGGGCCATGGAAGGAGACCCGAGGGAACAGGACACGCGGCAGTGAGGCAGGAACTACCTGGGGACACAGAGGAGCCCCACACGTGGCAGGGGTGTGGAGAACAGCCATGGCAAAGCATCCCACAAAGGACTGCCAGGGCCAGCTTCCAGCAAGACAAGAGACTGGCTGGGTCTTGAAGCTGGGATGGAAGGAGGAAAGATTTAGCTGAACCCCAGCAAGGAAACAGGGGAAAAGCAGGAAGTATCTGGCTGGAGGTGAAGTGCTCGTGACACCAAGATTCACAGCTGCAATGAAGCCTGAAGCCATGGAAAAAATGCAAGTCACAGAGTTGGATTTTAAGAAAAAACATTTACTGTCTGGAACCTTTGAAAATATTCCTGAGTCACAAGAACCCCCAGCAGACCAGAAAAGCCTCGTGTTCCCAGCACGGCAGGATGCCGACCTCCGAGGGGCAGGAGATCTCCTCGGGACATTCCTTCACGAGAAGCACGTCCTGTGCCCTCAGCATCCCATCAGGAACCACAGATCTGAGATGTCAGAGCGAGGTGGCCTGGCTTGGGTCCACATCAGAGCAACCAGCACGAACTCAGCAGCCACTGAACCGAGTACCAGATAATCCATCACACAAGGAAAGCAGCAGAAGGCAGCAGCACACGGAGCCACGATCCAGATGATTGGTGCTGGTTGGGTTCAGTGAGGGAAGAACAGCCCATGGTGTTTGCTGCTGTAGCTGCAGTGGGTGATCACCAGAAGCACCACAGGATGCCATGGACACAAACTAGAGCTCCCCAAGCACCCACACAACGGTTGGCTGTGGAGGAAGGCGCTGCATGTGCAGGGTTAGGAGCAATTGTACCATCTGGGCAGGGCTCTCCCAGGTCGAGAAGACCAGAATCAGGCTGGTGCTGGGTGGGCAGGAGCATCCACACAGGGTGTCTTCAGATCCAGGGGGATAGAGCAGCGCTTCCCTTTTTGGATCCTCACAAGCAGCACCGATGCTGTGCTCCCCCCTCCCTCCATCACCCCCCCAGTGAGACAGTTTTATAGTCAAACAGCTTCTGCACCCCCTTCCCCACCAGTACGAGCTGCTGGTGGTGCTCCAGGCTCAGCTGGGAAGAGTCCAGCTCCATACCCTCCTCAGGAGCTCTGCTGTGACGTCCCATCCGAGATCTGCTGGGCGATGTGAACCAAGGCAGGGAAGGCAGAGCTCTTGGGAAACTCTTGGATGAAATCTCTGCCTTCTTCCAAGCTCTGGCTGAGTTGGGGGTCCAGGGGAACACAGCCTGTGGGACAGGAGGAATGGGGAGAGTGACTCCTTGCAAAGGTCTGGAGTCAGGATACTAAAGAAAACCCCTGCCAGAGTCATCTCTGGGGGAAGCAGGAGGAAAGAGGGCGACCACTACCCTCACTGAGCTCTCCAGGAGCTACTTCTCACCCCAAGACCCCACCACACCACAGTACTTTGTGACAGACACTCTCCCAACCTGATCCCACCCCTGTCTGGAGGGTTCAGCTCTCAGCCCCCATTTCCCCAGGAGGCTCCAGGGCATTTGAGGATGGCTCTTGTGCTGCTTCAGGCTCACTTACACTGTCACCATGATGTCAGGAGCCAGAGCAGGCTGCTGATTATCGCCACCTCTGCACCAGGAGGGCCAGATGCCCACTCTGAGCACTTTGGATGGCAGAGAAGCAAAGCAAGAGCCACACCTCACCTCTGGCCAGGCAGCAGGGGCTCACAGGGACACAGAACCCAGCCTGCATGCCCCTGTGACGCAGCATCCCTCCACTCAAACACCCCCACAGACATCATCTCCCACCAGAGAGCTCTGCTCAAGAGGCCACTCACCTAGGAAGGGGACGCCAGCGTGCTTGGCCAGCTCCTCACCTCCCCCTTTGGAAAAGATGTTTGTGCACTCCTGAAAGAGGAAGAGCAAAAGCAGTGAGTCATGAACACCAGCGCCCTGCATGACAGGCACTGCCCACAGTGAGCAGAGCCAGCTCCCCTCCACCTTCCAGCCTCAGGGCACTGCCATGGCCCCTGCCCTTCCTCAGCTTCAGTGGCTTCTCCCAAAGCTGACAAAGAATCACAAAGTTGTAGTAGCTGGAAAAGACCTTTAAGATCATCGAGTCCAACCATAAACCCAACACTGACAAGTCCCTGACTAACCCATGTCCCTCAGCACCTCGTCTGCCCGTCTGTTAAATCCCACCAGGGAAGGTGACTCCACCACCTCCCTGGGCAACCCTTTCCAATGCCTCAGAACCCTTTGGAGAAGAAGTTTTTCCTCAGATCCAACCTAAACCTCCCCTGGGGCAACTTGAGGCCTTTCCTCTTGTCCTGTCCCTTGGTCCTTGGTTGAACAGACCCACCCCCACCTCTCTCCACC
>NW_010328770.1:5686-6308 GCF_000700745.2 Antrostomus carolinensis
CAACACCCCCAGTTCCCTCAGCCACAAGGGAACTCAGCACACTTGTGCTCCAGACCCTTCCCCAGCTCCGTTCCCTTCTCTGGACACGCTCCAGCACCTCCATGTCCTTCTTGGACTCAGGGGCCCAACACTGAACCCAGCACTCCAGCTGCAGCCTCACCAGTGCCCAGGGCAGGGGGAAGAGAACTTCCCTGGTCCTACTGGCCACACTATTTTTGATAAAAGCCAGGATGTTATTTGCCTTCTCGGCCACCTGGCAGCAGCTTTTTGTCTCCCCAGCTCACACCATCACCCTCAGGACATGTGTTGATTTTCCACCTGAGGCAGCACATCCCACAACAGCCCAGAGGTCACGATGAACTCACGGAACAGTGGGGGCAGACAAAGCCGCTCATGTTCTCCACGATGCCGAGAACTCGTAAGCCCGTCTTCTTACAGAACGTCAGCTCCCGCCTCACATCGCCCACGGCCACAGCCTGGGGGGAGAGCAGGGGAGGTTGGGGTCTGGGGTCTGTAGGTCTGGAGTGAGTGTGCAGCAAATGAGAGGCAGAGGGGAGAACAAGCAGCCATGGCCAGGCCTGGGCAAACACTTGTGCTCACAGCCCAGAGGCCAATAACCGTG
>NW_010328771.1:0-3327 GCF_000700745.2 Antrostomus carolinensis
GCACCCATGGCGAGGGGCACCCACGATATGGGGCACCCCTGGAGAGGGACACTCGCGACATGGGGCACCGGGCAGCCACGGCGAGGGGCAGCGCTCAGGCCGGGCTAAGCTGCTTACGGCCCCGCAGCCCGCTGGGTTTTAACGGGATTAGGAGGCGGTGTTTGGGAGCTCACCAGCCGGTCCCGTAACCTTCCCGGGTATTCCTGACCTTCAGCAGCACGGGCTCCCCCTCGGCAGCTCCCGGCGCTTTAGCGATGCCGGTGACAGGTTCCCCTGCGGACCCCCCGGTGCTGGCCGGGACCCGCGGTGCCAGGGCGAGGCTCCGAGACCTGCAGACCTCTGCCTCTCTCTGGAGAAGGCAGTCCCCGGGGCTGGGACCCGCCTGTCCCCAGGGAGGGCACAGGGCAGGGCTGGGAGGAGCAGCCACCCCTTCGCCTCCCCAGCCGCCTCTTGGCCGGGCTGCCCTGGAGAAGGGGCTGGGGCTGGGGTTTCAGCTGGCTGGAGGAGATGCGTGGTGATACAGCAATAAACACCCATCAGACATCCATCCACTTCCGAAACACAGAAAATCTGAGCTAAAGCTTTGCACAGGATGATGTAAAAGACTTTTCTAACTTAGAGAAGTGGCTGCAGTAGCAGTGGATTGACCTATTATACTAAAAACTTTAGAGTCTTAATTACAAATTAAATGGAATACATGCAAAAGTGTTCTTAAGAATCTCTCCTCGCTGTACCTATCCAAGAGGTTAGTTCTTGGAAGAAAGACGGTTGAACTGAAAGGTGGCACAGAGTAAACAAGCAAAAGGATTGACTTTGCTTTTTGAAAGTGAGCCCCCCAGGCTTGTCTTGTTAAGAAATTGTTTCTTTTCAATTTTGGGAACTCCTAACGAGCAGCATAAATACTAACAAGTCAGGTAACTCCTAACAAGCAGCATAAATACTAACAAGTCAGGGAACTCCTAACGAGCAGCATAAATACTAACAAGTCAGGTAACTCCTAACAAGCAGCATAAATCGTAACAAGTCAGGTAACCCGTAAACAAGCAGCAGAGAGTAACTGCAAACTGAGCTCGTTCAGAAACTAACTCACCTGCACTCTCCTGTATGGGGAAGCAGAGGAAGATCTCCAGCATCTCTCCTATTTAGATAAATCACCTTCTATGAGGATGGGAAACAGCGAAACCTTGAAGAGCAGACTGCACTAGACACTACTAAAATGAAACCACTTATTTAAAAACTATTTCTATATTGCAACACAGCAAAGAGGGCAAAACCTTTTCAGGTCATGCCTAGAAGTCTCATCTCATCTTTCCAATGTTTTAACGATGAAAATTACCACTACATCAGGTACTCAAAGAAGAGTGAGGTTCTCTGGCTTGGGGGAGAGGAGAGGGGCTCCCTGTTGAAGGCACACGGGAGCGACGCGTGGACACATGGATGCTAAGTTGCTTCTTCAGAGTAGCTTTGTGCAGCAGAAAACAAGATTCCTTCCCATTAAATCATCTGATAATCCAATGCAGAGGAAATGTAATGCCATCTTTCACTAAGATTTAGTAAGCAGGATATCAAGTCTAGAAAAATACATCCAAAGTAGTAATATAGCACATTTTAGTTACTGTATTATAGAAGACTTACTTTATAATGCTAAGCTAATGTTACAGAAATCTAAATAGAAGATTATTTTCTTCAGCTATTGTCCAGGGCTGTATGTCAAACACAGACTGCAGCTCAGCCAGAGCAGCCCAAGAGGCTTTGCCACGTTTGTTTACATGGTCTGTTCAAAGTTCCAGTGAACAGCCACGTTTAGTATCCAGCCAGCTAAAGTGTACTCGAGCCTCAGGGAACACCCAGAGGAAACACAGGGTGGTTTTCCAGGAGGAGAAATCCTCCCTGGCACTAGGGAGCAGGCTGCCTCTCTTGACTAGTGTGCCCTGGCGTTACTGAAGCCATGATCTAAAAAAAAAAAATAAAACCACAAGAACTTTACTTGGCCAGCTATTGACTGCTGGCCTGGTAACTGCAGATGGAGCATTGGAGACCTTAACAACAGAACCTGCATTTCCCATAGTCCAGTAGTAAAGTCTGCAAAATAAGAACGTTACCACCCCTCTCAGCAGCAGTTACCACCCTCTCATCAGTAGCTCCAGACTGCCACAAGCTCTGACACCCCATTTGTTCCACGGTGACAATGTGCCTTTCAAAGAGATGACTTGCTTTGTAGCTTTTGTCAGCACCTTTTAAGGGTAAAAGCGACACTGGAAAGCTTCTAAAACTCAAAGAGTTGGTGAGATGTGAACAACAGATGTTTACAGGGCTGGCATTTCAGTTTATCGCTCTTAATCCTACAGACTGACAGCCTAGGCCAAACCTGGCAACCAAAGGGTATAAGAAAGAGAAAGGTGCAGGAAGATATAATCCAACTTTCTTGGCTCAAAAGCTCCATTTTATCTACACCCAGTACAAGCAGAAAATGCACTGCAGCAGTTACTTTAAATGCCTCAGTTCTGATTTCAATACAAGAACATTCATTAACAAGCAAGCTCAGGAAAGTCGTTACCCACCAAAACCATCTCCTTGCTAAAGCACGAAGCTGTCTGAAGCGCACCAAGCAGCCCGCTCCGAGGTCAGGTACCCAGGCTCCAGATCAAACGTTAGATCTGGAATTGCAGGTGGTTTTCCATCAGTTCCAAAGTACCTCCCCAGCTGAGGTTACCTCACCTAAGTGGCAGCAAGGCGCTGCTGGACAGCCGAAACATCTGTTGGTTGAAGGAAGCCTGCAGGGAAGGACCACAGGGTCTCCATCACTGGGCCACCCTGTGATGAAGCCTCACGCTGAAGCCCACCCCAGCCCAGGACACCCCCCAAGCTGCTCCTGAATGCTGTCCCCACAGTGCGTGTCTAGTGGCTTGTTTCAGCACGGAGGTGTTGGTCCCCAGCACCACAAAGGCCATCTCCTCTGCTCCAGAATGACCAAGCTTTGTCATGGCTTATTTAAGGGCAGAGCTGACAAGGACGTGGTGCTTCAGTGATGCTCCCAGCAGGTCCCATCAGACACAAATTAAGATATGAAACAGTTTCAATACTGTTGGGTCTTGGGGCTGTGCACGAGTCTCGTCAAATGTGCCGTACCCGTACAAATCCCTTCGGAAAGATTTGCCTCTCACAAAACCCACCGAGATAGCAACTGTAATCACAGCTTTGATATTTAATTAAACCAAGACTTTATCGAGCAACACTGCACACTGGCAGCCCAGAGCCAATAACCGTGACCTGGGCTGCACCCAGAGCAGCGTGGGCAGCAGGTGGAGGGAGGGGATTCTGCCCCTC
>NW_010328771.1:3408-4683 GCF_000700745.2 Antrostomus carolinensis
GGCCACCAGGATGATGTGAGGGCTGGAGCAGCTCTGCTGTGAGGACAGGCTGAGAGAGTTGGGGCTGTTCAGCCTGGAGAAGAGAAGGCTCCAGGGAGACCTTCTAGTGGCCTCCCAGTACCTGAAGGGGCTCCAGGAAGCTGGGGAGGGACTTTGGCCAGGGGCAGGGAGTGACAGAACAGGGGGTGATGGCTTGAAAGTGGCAGAGGGGAGATGGAGCTGAGATGTGAGGAAGAAATTGTTTGTTGTGAGGGTGGTGAGACAGTGTCCCAGGTTGGCCAGAGAAGCTGTGGCTGCTCCTCCCTGGAAGTGTTCTCGGCCAGGTTGGATGAGGCTTTGAGCAACCTGGTCTAGTGGAAGGTGTCCCTGCTGCTGGCAGGGGGGTTGGAACTGGATGATCTTTAAGGTCCCTTCCAACCCAAACTGTTCTATGATTCTATAACTGCTACAGTTCCTCTTGCCTTGCTTTGTCACACCAGTATTCAAGTTCACAAGCTGGGACTGACAGGTGACTTCTCAAGCAACTTACTTTTGGGCAGTATAATCTACGTATAATCCCCATTAAGATATTTATAATCCAAATGTTATGCTGTCATGCCTGACAGGCGTGGCTTCATGAACTGAAGAATAAAACTCCTGAGAGGAATTGAATTGGTTGTATTCCCAACCCTCTGCATTAATAGGGAAGAAAAAACCCACACAGTCACCAATATAGGAACTGAAAAATAGAGTTAACATTTCTAGAGCCCTAAAATGTTTCCTAATTCTTGAGTACTCTGTGGAAAATTCAGTGCCAAAGTCTAATTTACTTTTATTTTTCTCTCAGCCTCTAAAGAGACCAATTTTTCATCAGTTATTATTTACATTTTAAATGCTTCCCAGTGACATTATTTTTAAAAGTTTAAAGTTAACCAAAGTGTAGCTTTCTCCCTTTATTAAGAGATTCTTTACTATTCCAAATTATCTTAAAGCTAAAGCCCCTGCACTGGCTGCCAGGAGATGTAGGTTTGACTCCCAGCTCAGCTACAGATTTACTAGTGACCTAAGCCAAGTTAATTCTCCAGTATCTTTATTCTCCTCTTCTCTGAAACAAGAATCATTCCAAAAGTCCCAGTGCATTTCAGTTCCATCTCGGTATCAGTAAGCGAGCACACAGGTGCTCAGAGTCCAACAACAGTCAACTATTAACACCCTCCTTCCTCTAATGATCCACGACCAAAATGTGTGAGCTCAGGCCAGAAGTGATCCCAGAATTATCTGGATTGGAAAAGCCCT
>NW_010328772.1:0-2751 GCF_000700745.2 Antrostomus carolinensis
CATGGTTTTCACCAGGCTGAAGACCATCATCAGAATGTGTGGCAGCTCTGACAGAACCCTCACACAAACATGCAGCTGTCCAAGTCTCTGGCTGCACGGAGTGCCTGAGCCTGTCACTGACTGACATCAGCGGGCTGACGTCATTGCTAGGCCACTCTCGATCATCTTTGAGAGGTCATGGCAATCAGGAGAGGTTCCTGAAGACTGGAAGAAGGCAAATGTCACCCCTGTCTTCAAGAAGGGCAAGAAGGAAGACCCAGGGAACTACAGGCCTGTTAACCTTACCTCAATCCCTGGAAAGGTAATGGAACAGCTCATCCTGGAGGCCACCTCTAAGTGTGTGAAAGACAAGAAGGTCATCAGGGGTCGTCAGCATGGATTCACCAAATTAAAATAATGCTTAACTAACCTGATTGCCTTCTATGACAGGACAATTTGAGCAGGGCGGTTGGACTAGATGACCTTCAGAAGTCCCTTCCAACCTCAACCATTCTGTGAGTCTATGACTCTTCTTTTTATTTGTTTGTTTGCTTACTTGTTGCAAAAATTTAAAAGACAAGTTTTGCTGTGAACAAATATTTCAGAAAGCTTTAATTAATAGAAGTACAGGGACCAATGTGCAAATGAGTGTGCTTGTGTTTGATCACACATTCTTGAGTGCAATTAAGGGCATTAACTTCAAAAATGCTATCATACCCCTCCATAATGTACATTCATGTCCACATGGCACAACTCCTATTTCAAACCTCTGAGTAGGTCTAATCAGCCCAAACGGAAAAGAAAATAACTTACTAGAAAAATATATTTGCCTACTTTCTCACTAGGTTTGAAGTCCATCATCATTAACAAAATCTTATCCTTAAACCTATAAATATATCAGTTATACAACAAACTATAGTCATGTGTGTACTATAATCAGACAGTTTGAATCACACTTCACAAAAGATTATAATTTACATCTCATAATGTTAATGTTAACTTCAAGATACCTACTCTATTACTTAATGAAAAATTACAATGATTTTTTCCTTCTAACTGCTGTCCAACTCATTTACTACACAGAAGCAAAGTAGAATTTAAATAATCTGATCCTCCAAGCTGTCATAACCTATACCACAGACAGAAGGTGAGCACCTCCCTTCCTTCAACATAAGTGTTTGGGATAGAGATTAAAAGTAGATAAAAGGAAAATTCTAACCTTAAACTCAGCAAAAGTTATGCAACCTTTTTGAAAACTTAAGGTAATATTAAATAAAAATAACTTCCTCCTTAAAACCAAAAATATTATATCCGAGTTGGACGCTATTAGCTTCCTTCATAGCCAGTGGAAAGAAATAGTTACTTTTAGAGAGTAATTAATTTTATTCTGAGACAGAAAGCAATAATAGGTCAGATAGGTCACTTTTAAGGATTCATGGTACTGCTCCAGTGTACAGTCCTGTGCCTATAAAGGGAAACTGGAAAGTTGTCTTAGATTAGATGGCTACACAGCTGAAGTGAAGATTAATCCTACCCTTGCTACCTAGTGTTTTGTATGCTTCCCACATCATTCCAAAACCTAAGACAACAAACACAGCCTCAACATGGTGACTACAACCTACACTTTTTCTGACGCTGATCTAATTTTTAGATTATGTCTATGCTATTTATTGAGAGGTGGTGATTAAAATTATTGAAGGAGAAAGAGTAAGAGAAGCAAACTACAAAGATTTATCGCCATGCCCCTTCAGAGTGCACCATATATTAGAACTTCCTTAGCAACAGAGGCATAAAATTGCTGAAGTGCAGCTTTGACCTGAGCTGGGAGCAACACACTATTCTCAGTGTGTTTAATTTGCCTTATTTAGAGAGTTGCTTCTCTTGATCCAAGGATTTTAATAAAGATACTATAGGATGGAAATACAGAAGTAATTTTAAAATAAAAGGGAGCAGTTAATAAATTCAGAATGGTTAGAGAGAGAGTAGTGGTGAACCTGTGACTTTGTTTTTAATGACTTGCTGTAAATTTAAATAACAGTTTAATATATACCATTCAAATAAGATGCCTGGTGAATAAGATGCCAAGAGACTTTGCTTACCCTTGCATTTATTTTTTATTTCTCAGCCTGATTAGAGGAAATTCTTTAATATTCTAGGCATCACAATAAGCAAAGTGTATTGTATATTATTAATAGCTTGAGATCACTGCTAGAAAGACTTCTACAAGTAGCAGGTATAATTCACAGAATCACAGAATGGTTGAGGTTGGAAGGGACCTCTGAAGGTCATCTAGTCCAACCACCCTGCTCAAGCAGGGACTCCTAGAGCACATAAACCAGAATTTTGTCCAGACTGTTTTTTAATATCTCCAGGGCCAGAGATTCCACAGCCTCTCTGGGCAGCCTGTTCCACTGCTCAGTCACCCTCACAGTAAAGAAGTTCTTCCTTATGATCAGGTGGAACTTCCTACGCTCCAGTTTATGCCCATTGTCTCTCGTCCTATTGTTGGGGGACAATTAAAAGAGTCTGACCCCATCCTCTATACACTCTCCCTTTTGATATTTATAAATATTAACCAGATCCCGTCTGAGTCGGCTTTTCTCCAGGCTGAACAGGCCCAGCTCCCTCAGCCTTTCCCCATATGAAAGATGCTCCAGTCCTTTAATCATCTTAGACACCCTTTGCTGGACACGCTCCAGGAGTTCCATGTCCTTCCTGTCCTGGGGAGCCCAAAACTGGACACAATACTCCAGTTAGAGCCTCACCAGGGCT
>NW_010328773.1:0-4156 GCF_000700745.2 Antrostomus carolinensis
CGCAGTGCCAAAGCACCCACCTGACTGCCATGCAAGCTGCGTGGTGCCTGGGGCTAGGTGAAGCTTTGGGGGATCAGAAAGCCAGCTGTGGTCAGTCCCCTGAGTGAGCATCATGGGGAGACACTGAACTTTGCCATTGAAGAAGTTGGGATGAGCATCAGATGTTGACTGAGTTTGTTTTGCACTGGCTAGTTGGCCTTAAAACAGCAACATGAGCTAACATTGCCTTCCTGGCTACAGTGATGACCCTTTTTGCCCAAGGGGTGCTGTACGAAAAGGCATGCAGCAGCACATGACTCTTGATGCCACACTGAGAAGGGCACTAGTGGCTCTGGAGCTAGGTCAGCATCTACACTGACAGCTGTGCCAAGCAGCTGGACATAAGAGGGAGGGGAGAGGACCCTCAAGCCCCAGGGTGTTGAAATGAAAACCCATTTCCCCATAACCAACCATCCCAGCTTCCTCTACAGTGGCAGCAAGCCTTGGTACTGCAGACATCAGCAGGTTCCAGGAGACGAATTGAAGCCTGCTGACAGCGCCCTCACCCGAGGGCCCTTGGTCCTGGGGGATGGTCCTTTCAGCCCAGCCACACAGCATGGAAGGACACCACTCTGGTCCAGCTCCCCCGGGATCTGGGCACCCGGAGAGCATCCCTTGTGACACAGCCCTGACTCGGGACTGAAGGGTCAAGGTGCAGCCAGAACTGCCACAACCCACCCAGTTTCAAGGGTTTCAGGTTGCGCCAGGAGGACATTCCTCTATCACCACGCTCCTTGCAGGGCTAATCTGTGGGGGAATGCGCCAGCATGCATGGCAGCCCGAGCTTTGCCAGCCTGGCTGGAGGCGGCAGTCGCAGCCTGCACCGGCCTTGGCTGGCCTGAGCCCCATGAAGGACCTAAGGAGGTCACCATCACATCCTGGGTACAGTTCCAGCAAGCCTTGTCCCACTTGTTGCTGACGGAGACTCCTTTGCAGCTCAGATCTGCCCACAGCCAAGTCTAGAGAGCAGCGAGACACCAATTGTCTCTGCAGAAGCCCTGCTGCAGGCACTCCAGCATTTCACCACCAGCCAGGTGTGAGCACTTGGTCTACCAGGTCTCAGCTCATCCATACAGGCCAACTGGTTTTCTCTCCTCCTGGCTTGCAGAACAGGACCTGCACCTGCTAAAAGGCTCCAGCACTTCTGCTAGCATTCTGGTCATTTCAGAAATAACTTCCTTTAAAACTTCTTAGTGTTTTATGCCTCATAGCATATGATCTTTTTTAAGTTATTGCCTCATCTGAGCACAATTTTTCAGCAAGTGCCATGTCTCTATTAATAAACAGGTGTGGGAAAGGCTGGGATAGGAAAGTGTCCTCTTCTCTGTGACTCCATCATGCTTTTGCTTTTTGTTGTTACCAAACCACCATCTTTATCTTACAAGGTGAAATGTTTCAAATAATAATGGAAAAATTATTTAATTAATTTAACCTTTCTAATCCACATTCTGGAGGGGAGCAGTTGAATGTGTCTGCAAAGATTTCAGGTGAAGAAAGCAAGCTAAAGTAGCTAAAAGACTTGCCTCTATTTACTATAGCTTCAAGAAATTCAGTGTCCCTTTCTCCAGCCCAGATATTTAGGCTGGGCTTGTGCTTTCACCTCAACTACCATGTTGTCCTTGCTAGAGAAATCTGGTTCTAAATAACCTTAAACCTTTGTCAAAACTCCAGTGCTGCGCTGTTTGGACTTGGCCAGTGTAACCCCTGCTGAAAAATGCAGAAAATATTTCAAAGTCAAACTTTAAAGGGACAGCCATTGTTTTATTTGTGTTTAATTAAAATTAATAATAATTGTTTTCCAGTCCCATGGTAATTAGCAATCCAATCTACAGCTCCCATGGGAAAAAACCTCTGTTTCAGGAACAAGTGTGCTCAAATGTTGACTTGCTCCAGACATTGCCAAGGTTTTGAGCACAGCAATTTGTTGGGAGGGGGTTTCCAACTTTGACTCTGTAGCAGTTAAACTGTCGTGCTCCAAACCACAGAGTTTTACTACGGCCTCCATTTCCCTTTGTTTTACCTGAACTTCTCATTGCGCTCTGCAAACACTATGCCAGAATGACTCATTCCTGCAGGATTAGCTCTTCTTTTTCAACTCCTCTGTCAGCCTTGCCCAGACTAGTTCTGAGGAGAAAAAACTTGACACTCCCCATTCAATAAAGCTGTGTAACAAGTGACTGAAGGCAATCACCTCCAGTGCCCAGCTAAGTATGCGGAACGGGTGAGGACCACCCCGTCTCAAGCGGGGTAGCTGAGCCCCTGGCACATCATGGCAGCAAGTTGGCAGCCCCAGCGAAGGGGATGCACCAGTGCCCAACCCCTGTGAGTCACCCTCCTCGCTGCTGTGGTCCACACAGAGATGTTGTCTTCCTCCTCACCCCAGAGCGGTGGCCTTGAGGCTCACCTGGGAGGACCCCCAAGAAGGATCAGGGACACCGTGTGCTGTCTGTGGGGTGCACCGCCCTGGCTTTCGCTGTCTGAGCACTGGGGGGCTGGGTTGAGCCCATCTCCGGTCTGCCTGCCTTTGGGTGGAGGTATCTTTTGGAAGGCCCCTCTCTCTGCCAACTGTTGAGATCAGTCCCGTGCCTCTTGCATTTAGCACATGTCTCAGGGCAGAAAGTTGTCTGCTCTGGGACTTACTTGCTGATAGCAGATCTTACGCCTGTCCCTGCCCCACAGACTGATACTGAAAAAGCCAGTCAGAAGAAACTCTCCAAGACTCGTTTTGGACTTCTAGAAAGCAGGCATTCTTTACTACAGCACTGGATGCTCGAGGGATTGTTCCACCTGTCGTGCATACCGACTAAAACCTCTACAAAAGCCTTATACTACTAAAACATGCATATTCATTTATTTTCCAAGAAATTATTAACATATTCATCACATTTCCAAGCACTCATTAATACATTTAAATGTCCTTTTTTCATGCGCACTGGTCGTCATCTGATGACCACGGAATCTTTTGTCACTGTGCCCTTTAGCTGAATTTTTCTTCTGCGCATGCTTAGTTCATCTCTTGGCCTGTTTACAACTCTTCTGGCTCCACAAAAATGGTTTATTCCAGCATCACTGCCTTATCAAAGATTCAACACCTCAAGTCTCTTGTTATCTGTTTTAGACTACAAACTTCACTAGGCCAAGCTGGTATGTCACTAACTTTCAGTGTCACATTGTTTAAGCAAAAGGGGATGTTCTTTCGGTCTCAAGACCTTTTCTTATGTTCACCTCTAAATAAACGCTTGTTATAGGAGAAAATACTTTTTTTTGTGTGTATTTTCACATTTAATTTTCCACCTTTCACTTGTTCTTTATTTTTTAATGTCATAAAGACACTCTCACACAGCAAAATTGCATTGTCCCACAGCAGAATAAAGAGAAGGGAAACTGAAAGGCCTCAAAAAGATGCCACTGTCCTTCCCTTTCCCTGATTTTGAAAGTGATTGTTTAAATAACTTCTGGAAGATCTGTATTCTGATAATGGTCCAGCATGGTGGCAGATCTGTGATTTGCATATGAAGACCCAAACTGCATAAGCAAAACTATTAGAGCCAGCTGGGAGAAAGAAGATCTGAGCACCTGGGATTTTGAGAAGTCACTTTGCTTCTGTTCGTGGATCATTTTCCTATATCATTGACGCAATTTGAGCCGACTTGACAGAACCTCCTGGAAATCGTGTTTCTCCCACAGTAACAGAGAACTGCAGAAATGATTAGGTTTCTGGTCCAGCCTTTTGCTCAAAGCAGGGTTATGTCCCAAGTTAGATCAACTTGTTCAGCACAAGGACCAGTCAAGTTTTAAAAAGCCCAAAGGACAGAGATCCCACCATCCCTTTTGGGAAACCTGTCCCGCGTCACAGATTTCACATGTGAAATATGGACTGGTCACAAAGCAGTTAAGACCAGAGTGCCCAAAATGAAGAGAGATTTATTAAACTTTTTGCTGTCCCTGGAAATATGCACAGTACACTGTATATTTTATTAGCATCACAAAAGTTAAAAACCACTTCTTTCTATTTGGATTACCATGACCTACATGCTTTTGGAAACATGCATGGCCTCAGGAAAACGCTGGGCAGATGCTTATCTAGGGTAAATCCCCACAGGTCTGTTAACTTCAG
>NW_010328773.1:4179-11328 GCF_000700745.2 Antrostomus carolinensis
TGCAGTCTTGTTAAATAAAAATTTTTAATTTGAGAAATAGGTTTCCTCATCTGGGGCTAGACATTTTGCTCAAGAAAAGCTTCAGCAAATTTCTGTAGGTACTTGTAAATAGGGCATTACTTGGTAATTACCATGGTGATTGCTAAAGGGTCAGAGAGTGGCAATGAGAACAAAAAGGCAGAGGGAAAAAAACAGGAGCTCTTTGTAAAAGTATTCAGACTTTGTATGGGAATGCCAATAAACTCAAACTATCCCCACCTTACATTTTGTTTTCTAAACAAAGGCTATTTACATCTGTCATGGGGGAAGGGAATGGAATTACAGCAGTTGGTAGTGCTTTGTAGTGCTGGGTCTTACCAGTCCCTCATCACTGTCTACCCAGCAGCTGAATTCAGCTGTCTCAGCTTCCCAGCTCTGCCTCTGACCTGATCGCTGAGGACTTCCCCAGAAAACCTCTGAAAGAAACCTGACACACAAAAGTGCCAGGTGCCTAGACCTACCTACAGAAATACCTTATTTTTGTTAATCAAGTAGCGTTGTCAAAGTGCGCTGAAAGCTGCATTTCCAGGAAGGAAGAGCAACATCTGGTTTGTTTAATAATGCTCAGTAATACAGTTTTATGACTGATTTTCCTTGGTTTAAAGAAAAAAATAGGAACAAAAAGAACCCATCAGAGCAGCTCACAGCACTAGAAGATTTTTGTGCTCTGTGTAGACCAGTCCTAGAAAGCTGTGACATTGCTTTTAATGCTTATTTGCTTGTAGCAAAGTGATGATGAAAGTCTTTGATTCCACAAGACCTGGAGGAGAAGACGCTTTGGTGGGCACAGCTTTTTTTTGTCTAATCCTTCAAGATCTTCTCCACAAAACAAACCTCCCAACCAGTATTCCAGCAAAGGTTCTTCATCTTCTTCCAGCTCCAGCCCCAACCCCTGCCCTTCCTCTCCACATTCCCTGTTTTTCTGTGGCACTTCTCCTACTCCTACTTTTCTTTCTTTTTCTTCTTCATGAGTTCCCAGTCTCCCATCTACCTGCTCTCAACACCTTTTCTTTGCTTCCCTCCTTGGCTGACCTACTGTCTGTGACCATGGGGAAAGTCCTCTGCAAGGACTACAGTGCAGAACATGTCACGGAACAGGAAACTGGTTACTAAATTATAAGACAACTCCACTGCAATTTGTTAAAGTCTTTTGAATTTCCATATTTGGGTGGAGCAACATGAAGAACGTTACCAACAAAGAACACCACCAAGAAATTTCTCCTGCCTGTGCTGGGAAATTGATCTCCTAACACTACAGTCTGGCCAAAATGACCTGTCCCCTCTCCATCTCACGCTGAAGTGCTGGTTATAAAAAGCTGATGTTCAGGCCAATGTGGTTCTGTCTGCAAAAAAAGGAAAAAGAAAACAAACAGCACTTCTTTTTAAATAATTTACTGAAGTAAAGCAGGATATTTGCAAAGATATTTTGTTCACAACAAGGCAATTAATTAAATAATTATTCTCAAATAAAATTCCCAACTTCTAAAGCAAGCAATAAACAATTCTCTCTAAACTGCCACATCCTTTCTATGAAGCATCAGGTTTCACCACTAGCTGCAGAAGAGGGATGAACTAGTGCTATGGTAAGCAAAATTTGGCTTCAGATGACAAGCCACTCTTCCCTTCCAGAAGCCTCAGAGTCTTGTCAGCTCTGTGGGCCCTTTGCAGGAGCTCCCATCAGACAGCAGCGATAGATACCAGCTGTGAGCCAGCAGAGCAGACAGGTCCCAGCAGGGCACCTGGGACATATAAGAGTAAGAGATGTTCATCCTGCAAGTGTTCTGAGCCACCACTATGTCCTACATGCTTGGCCTTTGCCTGCCCTACCAAAGTTAGTGGCATAAGCAATACTAGTGATGGTGGCCCCACATGCAGAAGACATTCTTTTGTCTGGCTAGTTTCCCTACTTCCTGCCTTCTTCAACAGCCTCACTGCTGCTATCACACTGGGACACAAATGGAAGAAACTATACCCAAAGCTGACACCATGCTGTGCACACAGCTGCCTGCAGTGACCACGGGAGGCTGCCAGTGGCAGGGAAAGGTGAACCTCTAACAGGGAGAGTGCATGACAAAGACCTAGGCCACCCTTAGAGGGGATTAAACCTCTGAAAACTGTTGAATGACTGGCCAAATAGGGCATTTGATAGGCAAAATAGAAAGAACTTATTTCCATGCCAACAGAGCCTGATGGCTATTCAAAGACACCCATCCGGAAGATTTTCATGAGGTGCTGAAATGCACAGGCATCAGGGGAGAAAGAGCCATGCAAACTTCACAACACCTGCAAAAAAAAAACAAAAACAAAAAAACATACCAAGTGATTTACAGTTTACAGAAGAGAGCCTGACTCTGCTTTGCATGGTCCCAGAAAAAGTCAGCTCCTCCTCTGTACGGCATCTGACCGATCTGCTCAACCCTCAGTGATTTCTGGGCAGTGCAAAGGCAAGAACGGGCAGCTTATCCTCTTGCTAACCAGCTCTAAAAACTGCTTTGGCAGGAGGACAAATTAATGTGTCATGGCCCATCCAGGTCAGGCTGGATCCACTCCGCTTCCACCAGGAAGGTGTCTGCTCCTTGCTGCCTATATCACAGGTCATGTTTTATACTGCTTCAGTTTGTGGCTCCGTGTCTTAGCCAAATGAGTCTCTCGTTGCCAGTTTGCACAGTGAGGTTGCGTGTTTAACCTGCTGTTTAGGCAGGGCTGGCACAGACCTAGGTTTGCCTGACAAGCCATGCTCCTCCTCACACACAAAACCCAGTACGGAGTGTGCCTTCTTTGTAGTAAGAGTCTCACCTGGTCCACGTTCAGCCTTGAGCACACCATTCCCCAGCTCCCCTGGAGCAGGGCCCCAGCTCTGCCAGTCACTTCCCAGCTGGTCCTAATGCACAGAATTATCCTGCCCCAGTGCACCACCAGCATTCCTTTTCTGGGCTTTGTGAGCTTGCTGGTGGTCCACTGCTTCTGGTGGTCTCTCTAGGTGGAAGATCTGCCTCTTCTCGTGTCAGCAACTCCTTTCTGCTTTAGCACTATCGTCACCCTACAGCACCAACCCCACACGTCACCCATGCTGTGTGTCAGTCCCCCTGCACAGAATATCACTGCACTCACACTGAGTTCCCTGCCATGGGCAGGGGATCCCCAAGGGAGCATGCAGAGGCGATGCCCTGCTCTGAGAGAGCCTGCTCTGCCAACATGCACCTTCTCCCGCCACAGCACACCCTCTGCAGATCGTGCTTGCCCGCCGTGAGTTAGGGGAGATGCTGTGTGGCTTCTCTTGTTGCCCTCCAGCCCAGCCCAGGTAGAACCATGCTGGATGGAGACTGAGGCCCCCCATGCATCTTGCCCCAGTCAAATTTTCTCTCCCACAGCCCTGAGACATGGACCGTTTTAAAACAACCATGGGTTTTGTTGTTTTTTTTTCCCCTAGAGAAGAACAACCACAATAGCTAACTCAAGCTTCCCTTGTGAACCTGGCTACATCCATGTGATGCTCTCAGCAAGCAATTCTTTCTCCCCTGCAGCCCCAAGCTCCCAGGAAAAATGCAACCAGGGGATAAGAAGGAGCATTAATCTGGAAAAACAGGACAGATAATAAACAACCAGGCCACTGATCCGGAGTGAAATCTCTCTTCCACAAGACAGGGCATGTGAACATCTGATGCAAATATGCAATGGACACATCCCTCTAGTTTGTTATTTTCCAGCCCCTCATCCACCATGTGACCGGACTCCATGTGGCAGCTGCACATCATTTCTCTCCCAGAAGTTTCACCTGGGTCCCCGCACCACACTCTGGATATAAAGTGTTTCCAAAATCCATGCAATCACCTCTCTGCTTTTGTCTCCCACTAATTCCCGTCAGGTGTAAGATGTCTTAAGCCCACTGACCTTGGACACTTCCTTGCTCTGAAAGTGAATGAAGGATGTCCCCATCACCTGCCTTGTTTCAAGATACTCAGGCTTGCAGTCCCCTCTCAGGTCTTAATCACGAGCCTCAGGTAGGCCTTCTTTGTCACAAAGTGTCATGAAGTGTCTGGCTGTGATGCTCTCCACATTCCTAGCAGCAAAGTCCTTGCACCAAACACAGAGCCAACAAAAAAACCAAACTTGCCATCACTGCAGAAGCAGCTGAGCTCAGGCTGCAGGCTTTGCCATGGGGTATGTGCTCTCACTTCATTTGTTTTCAGTTGGTCTCATCTGGGATTTTGGCTCTCCTGAACCCTTGACTTGGAGCACATTAAATAGAGCTCTGCTGTTCCTGGGACACAGAGGCAAAACAAAACATTTCCTCCCTTCAAAGACAGGAATTCTGATGGTGGAACCAAAACTATGACTGTGCTTCACCTGAAGAGGCTGTCCACATATTTAATGTTTGCTTCCCTCTGGTTTGGTTGAGATGGAAGAAGCCACTCAGGTCACAGGGCTGGCAGAGAGCAGGGCTTCCCAGTAGTTTACTCTCTAGGGATCCCAATGGTGCAATGTGTAATACAGGAACGACTGAGTGGGAAATGAAGCCTAAAGGACTGGAGCTTTCGCATGGGTGGAAATTGCTCTTGGAGATCTAAGCAGATGAGATTTCAGCTGGGGCAATTCTCTGGCACCTACTGGTACTAACAAACTCCAGTCTTGAGAGGCCAAGGCACAATGCCCTTGTGCTGGGTACACTCTGCAGCGCCTGATCCCAAAATCAATGAACACTTTGCTCAGCTGAGGGCTGCAGATCTCAGTGTAGGCAGGATCTGAGCTGGAAAATTTAGAGAGAAAAAATGCTGGCTCTAAACTTTGTCCCAGTGACTAAAACAAAGCCCAAGCTATAGCTTTTGTATGGCAAATACTCCTGCAGATACGATACTTTTTTATTGCATTACAAACTCCAAATGTTTAATCAATGCATGGCATTTTCCATTTTACTTACCTTTTACTTACCCTCCTCCAGTGTAGCTGAATCAAAAGAGAAAATAAAATGTTCACAAGTGTGAAAAGCACCAACTCTGCTCCAGCAACAGGCACCACTTTGATTTACAGATGGAGGAGATCTTCAGTCTAAGATCTACCTGGGTGAGTCTGAGTTTCGTGTTCCCCATAGTTCCCTCCCCACGGGAACTGGTACCCAAAAGAGACACCAGTGTTTAAAATGGGATGTATTCCTGCTCCTGGAATGGAGAGCTGAAAATGTTTTTAGACAGGCTGATGATAATGTCAGATTGAGGACAGTTGCCAGGCCACCAAGTCAAAACAACTCCCACTTCATTCACAAATACTGGCATTACAGATTAACCTGCACGAGGAAAGGACAAGAGCCAGCACATGCTGTTTGGGTATCCATTTCACTCTGCTTACATGCTGAGCTCTGCCTAGGAAAGTGCTTTCTTGGAAAAGAATTTTAATCACCATCAGGAAGGGCAGAAGCAGCTGTTGAGCACACTATCCCACCTCGGAGTACACCTCTTTCATTCCCCATCCTCTACAAGTGCAAAGTGAAGCACGATCTGACTTTGCCCTCTGGAGGCACAGAATTGGCATGGCGCAGAGACACACAGCCCCAGAGGTGACCAAACTACCGCGCTGCCTTCTGGAAAATCTGATAGGAAAATTCATCCCCAGCTACAGCTTCCCACGAGCCAGAAGGCAGAGCATTGCAGGAGAGGCAGCTCTGCTGCTCTCCTTTCGCGCTGCAGGAGTCAGTTTCTTGGTTCCTCCGGGATAATACTACCCTAGTGTTTTGGGTACTTCAAGGGCATCGCTGTCAGTACAAAAGGCTGATTTTCTTTCGGCACAAACCCTGCAGCATGCAATTTGAAATACTGCCACGCGTCTGCATCCAGCTGCTGGGACCGCACACGTGGGTCCTCAGAGAGTGCCACTTCATGGTTTATTCTGCTAGCTTCACAGCTTATGCTGCTACCTCCCAGATTGCTAGGAAGCTGCACAAACAAGCAGGTCAAAGACTCTGGAGTCCCCTCATTTAGCTAGAAACCAGGGCTGGGGTTTGTTTGCTGTGTGCAAATGGATCCTTGCACATACCGATTTTTTTCCAAGCAGAGAAACAACTTTGTTGGAAAGCTCCAAGGGAGCTCTGCTTCACTAGGATGAACATCTCCCACCCCCCCTTGCTCGCCTAAACACCATTTGTGCAATGGCCAAGGGGTCTTTGGGAAAGCTTTTCCCATAGAAGCAGCCTCAGCAGCACACTGGTGACATGAGTTTTGGGAGAACTGGCAGGAGGCACTAAGACATGGGCAGGATCAGCTGTACAGCCATGCACAGCACCCGGCACACCTATGCACACCCACTTCTCTGCACACCCATTCCTGTGCACACACACCTGCCCACATCCATGCCTGTGCACACCGGCACATGTTTGTGCACACACTCACATGTCAGTGCACACCCATGAGCTCTCATGCATATCCTCAACCCCACACCAATGTCCTTGCACACCCACGTGCGTGTCCCTGCTCACCCTCCCATGCACACCTGTGCACACCTGCACATACTGACCCTTTGCATCCTACCTCTAGGACCTCCTGCTATCCTCTTTAGCCTCCAGCTCCTGAGGATCACCACGCCAGCAGGTGAGGAGGCTGTGCTGGCCCCCGCCCTGCAGGTGGGTGCCACAGGGATACCAGTCCTGGGCAAGCATTCCTCACCAGCTGGGTGTACTCATGGAACTTGGTCTTACCCACAGTCCTGGGGTCTGACCCTTGGCCCCAAGTATTCGAGCAAGCAGGAAGGAGCTGGCAGGCATGTCTATCCCAGCAGCAGCCCGTGGAGAACCTGGTGTCCTTGCCTGCTGGAAGGACCATGTACCTGGAGGTCCTGTAGCACAAGGATCAGGGTCAAGCAGGTCAGATCAGAGGTAAACCAGGGGCACAGGAGCCCAGCTCTGTGCCAAATTGCTGGGGATGGGAGGTGAGGGTCCCAGTCTGAGCGCGTTTTACCCAGCAGCTCTGCACACAAATTGCACTGCCTGCGCCCACGCTCAGTCTTCTCTCCCCACGCAGCTTTGTCACCGGGGTTTTCTGCACGTTTAATTCATTTCTGCCCCTTTAGTACCGCGAAGGAGCGTGGGGCTCCACCGGCGACCCAGCCCGGAGCCCGCTGTGC
>NW_010328774.1:0-347 GCF_000700745.2 Antrostomus carolinensis
ATTAATACAATAGTATATAACAATATAAGACGATAGATTTAAAAAATAAGAACAACACTCCAGACCTCTTGCTGCGGAGGTAACAAACCACCCCCGCAAACAAAGCAACGAACAAGCGGCTCTTTGATGACAACAAGCCGACATTTGGTGTTAGTAAAGAGGATTTTTAAGCCTTGCCCCTTCAAAACAAGAGGGACGTGGGGACAGGGGAAATGTCACTGGGATGAAACCATCACAATTCTGGTATAAAAACTGTGATTTTTAGAGACAACTGTGAAGGAATAACTGAGGGAACAACAGCCGACGCCCGCCCCCGGAGGGGAAGCGGCCACCAAAATGGCGCTTTC
>NW_010328774.1:372-10859 GCF_000700745.2 Antrostomus carolinensis
AGCAGCAACATCGCTGTTGAAGAAGGTGACCGAGCGACATCATGGGTCGTCACTTCGGTCAACTGGCTCGTGTCCGTCATATCATCACTTACAGCCTTTCACCTTTCGAACAACGAGCTTTCCCTAACGTTTTCTCGCACGGCATACCCAATGTCTGGAGGAGGTTTAGCTCCCAAGTCTTCAAGGTGGTGCCTCGTAAGTAAAAAAAAAAAAATAAATCAAATTAAATAGAATAAAATAAATAAATCCCCTTTTAAATTTATTTTTTTTTTCCTCCCTTAATATCGTTGTTTTTAGGGATGAGGGAAGGTTGGGATAAGAGGGTGGGTTTGTGTAATGCTGTTTCTTGTCACAAAAGCTCTTTGATTTCACATCAGGACTTTTTTTTGAGCATATTGTGGTTGGATGGGATGATTTTAAAGGTCTTTTCCTACTTTAATTGCCGATCCATCTATGATGTTGTCACTTGGGAGTGTCCCCTTTCTTTTTTCCAGCCTTTCTGGGAGCCTATCTCCTTTATTCCTGGGGGACACAAGAGTTTGAGAGACTGAAGAGGAAGAACCCCGCTGACTATGAAAATGACCAGTAATGGAGTTAATAAGGAGATTGTCACCTCACTGTATGATCAGCTTTGTGTTGCTAAGCTCCTTCACACCACGGGTATCAAGATGGAGAGGAGTCTTGTCTAATAAACTTAACTTTGCTCCGTGATTTTGTGTGAAATCTGTGTCTTTTGAGATGTTGTAGGGGAGTAGCTTCAAATCTCTGGTTCTCTCTATACAAGGAGATCACAGAATGGTGGGGTTGGAAGGGATCTCTGGGGATCATCCAGTCCAACCCCCCTGCCAGAGCAGGTTCATCTCAAGCAGGTTACACAGGATCACATCCAGGTGGGTTTGAACATCTCCAGCGATGGAGACTCCACACCCTCTCTGGGCAGCCTTCTGGGACCCTCATAATAAATAAGTTTTTCCTCATTTTCAGCTCATAATCAGGCTGAAGTTCTGTATCCTCAGGCATTTTTATGTTACAACATTTCCAGCCTTTTTTGACTCCTGTTTCTTTGGAACATCTCTCAGTATAACCAGTGTAGTGAGGGCTGCCTTCAGCTAGAGATGATTTGAAATAACAGCTAACAGAGGTAAGCTTATTGCTCCCTTTATCTTTCCATAACCAGCTACTTCTTCTTCCTCTGTCCCTGAGATCTGTGAAAAACAAATAGGCCACTTGATTTGGTATTGACCAAAACTGCATGAGCTGGCTGGTAGCTCAGGAGTGAACGTGGACCTTGACCTCTGCAGGGAGGCTCGCTCTTCATGCAGAAGACATGGGGCAACAGACAGAGTTTCACAGAATTGCCTAGATTGGAAAAGACCTTTAAGATCATCAAGTTTGCATCAGGAGAGGTTTCATCTCGATGCAAGAAAGGAGTTTTTTTTTTACTGTGAGAACAATCAATCACTGGAACAGCCTCACCAGGGACGTGGAGGACACCCATTGCTGTGGGTTTTCAAGATGCAGCTGAACAGGGTGCTGGATAATCTCATCTGGGCTCCCATCCCGTGAAAAGTTGGACCAGGCAATCTTTCAAGGTCCCTTCCGACTAGGGCTGCTCTGTGATTCTGTGCTACTAATTACCTAGTTATCATATTGATTAGTGTTAATCAGATGCTTAACTGCAATTTCTGATAGCCAATTAACCTTCATAGGCTGGATTAGAAGTTTCTTTCTAGAAACGACCAGAAGAAACAAGACTGTTTGATACCTGAGGATGATTTAAAACCAAATGCTAGTAGTAAATGTATGTGACAAGGAAATTCACCCTGTGGCTCTGAGTGTATAAACAAGCTTTGCTGTTCAAAGTCCTGGTTCCTTTTCCTTTTTTCCCCTTCCAGTCTTCAGCTGACCGCCTCAAGCTCACACCACGTGCAAAGCAACACGGTTCTCTCCTGTCCTGCTATTCCTGTAGCTGGTACTGAGAGTTTTTATCTTTGTGGGGCAGGAGTGACATTTCTCTGGGTTAGTGTCTCAGTGTGCTCAGGGCTGGGCTGTCTGGAAGACAAAGATGCTCAGTCTCTCACTTCAGGAAGCTGGGGTTTGTGCAATTTTTACAGCTGATGCTTTTTTCTTTTGGGGCTCTTATCACGTTTAAAAAGTACATGATACTTTTTAAAACCTTAGAGCTGTTCCTGCTGCTTTTGTGTTTACTCCAAGCACAGTCAGAGGTTGGCATAAACAGGAGTAACAGTAGCCATCCCATGCTGCAAGTTGTGCCAAAAGTATTTGGGGCTTAAATCTAACTCTGCCTTTCAGTTCATTGGTATTTTCTAGACAGCTGAAGCAAGTGGGGACCAATAAACCGGCTACTCCAATGTGAGAGCTGGCAAAGGTGTTAAAAAAATACCCTCGTGCTTCCATCCTGCTGGTTTAGTCTCCAGGAGCACCCACAGCAGCCGAGCAATACCACCTGAGCTTTTACATTGGTAGCATCAGTAAATTCTTGTTTTTCAATGCATTTTGTCTCAGCAGCTCTGCTGAAGGGGAGCAGCTCACCTCGGCCTCTCGCGAGGTCTCTGCCCCCGTTCACAGACAGCTGAACTGTGTCTGGAACCAGCTGCCAGACTCGTGTCAACAGCCACAGCACCTCCACCTCACCCAGGGAACGCTCTGGCAGCGGCTCAGCGCCGCTGCAGTGTCAGCAGCCTGGACCTCCGCAGCCTTTGCTCCACCACCCGCCTGTCGCAACCCTGCCCAGCCGCCCTCCACCTCTGCTGCCCCCGGGGCCACCGGGCTGGGAGCCCAATTCGGGACCTGCCACCAGCGGGGATGGCTCCTGATGGAGCTGTGGCATTCCAGACTCTGAACAAGGTGTTTGGAGATTTCTCAAGTTATCTAATTCCTTTGTTTTCTCCCTTTGCTAAATGTTAGAAGGGGCAACAGAGCAACATTTTATTATTATTATTATTATTATTTTAATTATGTTATAAAGCTGTGCCTTTACTGTGGCATTTTACTGGCGTGCTGGACTTGTATACGTGGAAACAATTGGTACAATTTTATTCTTTTTTTCTCCAGTTTCTTGTGCAGAATGAACAGATGGTTGCCTCAAAGGGATATGCTGACACATAACCCAGAAGGACACCTAATTTTCATGTATCATCAAAAAGTACTAGTCTTTCCTAACCAAAAAAGCTGAGAAATGATGACTTACAGAGGACACTGCTGTCAGAGTTGAAAGAGCTGTCATTTAAAATCCTCTGCTCCACAGATGAAGTCAAGACTATTGCTGCTGCCTCCTGTTTTCCTTTCTCTGTTCTAGACTAGTGCCTAGTGGAAACAGCAGAAATTAGACCTCAGCTGCATGTAAAGAAAGGACTTCAGGGGAAAAAGAATTGATAAACTCACAGCCAAATGTAAAAGAAACATTTAAGCCCAGCTATTTTATGTGCCATGATTTACTGTCCCATTTTCTTCCCTTCATAAGACCCAGACAGGTGAAATAATGAAATGTTTTGATTTCTTCTCCCAGGGAAGCAAGACAAGCAGGGCGGGGGAAAGCGTGAAAGAAGAACCCTAGGAAAGGAAGGAATTTTCCAATAGTGGTTGTAGGCAATACGCTGGGAAGGGGTTTTATTTAATTCCAGTGAAGTTTGGGCTATGGGGTAATCATCTGTAGACAGGAACCTGACATGGCATTATCTTAATCTAAGTAACTCACCTTCCACGCTGGCACTTCTGCTTCCATATTAAGAAATCACAGAAAATGGTAGCCTGTTACATCCAGATCTGCATTTAGAATTTAGCTAAAACATCCTTAATTACTTTATACGGTGTCTTCCTACTGGAAGCAATTTAAAGCACAGCGTGCTGCAAAACCTACACATACTCAACAGGAATAAGTTGGTATTTTCTTTATGTCTCTTTACGTTACTCTGCAATCTCAAACATCTTGTACCTGACAGTCATGGTGCAGCGATCTCACAGATAAGGAGGAGGAGTGAGTACCAGCAAGGTCCATTTACAGACTGGTAATCTTAGCCATACGCTTCTCCCACTCGTCCCAATGTTTGTGAGCTGAGAAGATTATAGAGGTGAGAGGTAATGGATAGCTCTTCTTCAACATGCTGTTCTCCAGGCTGTTGCCATCTCATTTCACAGTGGAAAAAATTAAGATTCCTCTTAATTACAAACTGCCCATCCACATCAATGGGACTTGTTGGCAACTTTGAGAGGACTACACGTGAGTTACACCGTAAGGTACAGATGCAGCTATGGCAACGGCTCATCTACAGAAAGCACAGTCTTGCCACATGGAGCAACTCAGCTCCAGGAAACCCTTGCAGCAGCCTCTTCTACTTTTGGCACTGGCTATCCAGAGATTATCATCTTTAAGGACACGTTAGGATCCTTGGAAGAAAAAGGCTATTATTTATCACACATAACCTACTTTTTTACATTCCAAAACCCTTCTGAAAAGCATTACATCTGCTTTTTAAGTACCATGTGCATGGAAAGGAAGGTTAAGTAACTTGCTCACGATTCTTTCATGTACCAAGAATGAGGAGCAGAATCAAAAGCATGATTCTCTGCTCCAAATAAGCTCAAGAAGACAATATTTACCCCCAGCTAACAAACTCTTGAGCTGCACACACTGCGAACGCCACCCAAGTTAAATGAGGTTATGGCTTTTGATCTTTACCATAATACTTTGGGGCAACCACCCTTTGGATTGCAGATACACCATGGAGTTCTGGTAACATGTTAGGTAGGTTTTAAAAAAAGGAACAGTTGGCACAGACAAAGTACAAGTGGAAGGAGAGTAAATCATTAGCTAGACAGACAGGCCTTGAACCAGATCACTTCAGCTGATGCTAACTTAGTAATTCCCTCTTGCTCCGAAATGAACTTTGTTCCTGTAATGACTGCCAGCTGATGCAATGATAAGAGAATGAAGTCTATAAAAATCCAGCTGAAGCCTGGGAAGTTCTATTTGGGGCTTTTCCTACCTCCTCCGCCCAAGGCTGGTCCTACCACCGAAGTGACAGCTCCAAGTGACAGCTCGTACCGTGAAGATGCTCTGCTGGAAAGCCATGGCAGCCCTTCTGCTCTGCTCACTGCTGCTCAGTCAGGTAAATCGAGATAGCTAATTGAAGTGTTAATTGCAATAGTTAGTTAATAAAAACTGTTAGGGTTTGCATGAATAACTGGCAGGAGTTAGAGGTGACAGCACAGCTCTTCTAGAGGATTCGACAGCATTAAAAAGTAATTGCCTAGTGATTACTGGGTTACTCTGAGACACAACTTAGCAAGTAATTCTGTAAGTAATTCTGCCTTCCCTCCCAAGAAGGTTAAAAACCAGAGTGAATCTTTATACTTCTTTGGGGTCAGGATACAAGCAATTAGACTTTAACAGAGCATGCTAGGATCTGAAAACAAGAAAGATTTCAAGGTCTTGGCTGAAGACTCTTGACCTCAGCACCAGAATGCCCAGCTGTGAGCAGCTGCTGGGTGATCTGACAGTCACGCTACAACTCTGTTCCAGACACACTGTGCTTCCCTGCACCACCCACAGCCCCAGCTCACCAGACAGAGGCGGATGACACCTTTCTGGAGAGGAGTTTCCCTGAGACCCATCGGAGCCTCGTGCAGGGATAACAGCGAATGCATTACAATGCTGTGCAGGTAACTAATCCTCATCAACCTCCAGGCTCAGTGGCACTTGGTATTACATTATGTAGAGCATGTTCCCACTTATTCTCAGCCAAACGAGACACAGAGTTAATTCTGTGCATAAAAAAAGATACCAGGAATGGGGATGAGGCAATAGCTTGAGACCTCTTTTGTAAGCAATGCAAACAGAGCAGAGTCCAGGTGCCCTGGATTACCAGCCTGGTTTCAATGCAACCCCAAATAACCTGTCTTCAAAAAAGAACACAGGATTTTAGACAGCTTTTAGGTAACCCCTTAGACACTTTAAAATTAGTCCTTCTTAAAGCCAATACTCTTCACTTTAAAGCATATATCAATGAAAAGCTGTATTTTACCCTAAATTAATCACTTTAAGGTGATTACTTAAGCTCACTGTTTAAAAGACAACTAAAATATCAAAAGCCATTTAGTTCTCAGGAACACTAGACACAAGCAAATGATCAAACTACATATAATTAAATTGATTAGTTAAAATTACTACTTAGTGACTGGAAGGTGATTTTGTGTGGCATCTACTGTACATATACCAGAAAACAGAGATAGGGTAGAATATTTCCATTTCTACTCTAGGTAAATAGAACAGGAGAGGGTTGTGGGGCTGCTATTCTGCAGGGATTTGAAATGCATTATTTGGTGCTCCTGGCTCACACGGGTGACCTGGAACAGCAGCTACGGGGAGATGTAGACAGAAGGGGATTTCTATCGCGTGTGATTTCCGCACCGCAGCCCGACGGTGTAGCCCTGGGTAACACCCTTCTGAGTTCTTATGCAAAGCAAAGAACGTAAAATGAATCAAGACGAACTGAATAGAGTTAAAAAGGTGAATACAATGTGCACAGCTACACGAGCACAGGTGTGGTAAGAGGAGAACTGCTGAGGATGTGGCGGAGGCTGTGTGAGCCCCGCGCAGCCAGCAGCGCCTGATGGTGTTTTCTTTTCCAGGAAGAACCGCTGTTTCCTTAGAACAGCTTCCGAGTGACCTGTCAGGATGAAGAACACCCATCACTGTTACTGCTAACAATGCTCCATTCTACTTGGGAAATATTTATTGACCGTTCCAAAGCCAGAACAGGGAATCCAGCAATAACTGTATTGAACATTTCTGCTGTATGAACTGATAAAAGGACTTCGAAGTGCTTGAGAGCGTCTCCTAACCCAGGCTGCACCTCTGCAGCACGCGCTTCAGGATGACTCTCTGGCCAGGCTCAATAAAAGGACTCTGTCTTGTGTTCATTTTTTTTTTTGTAATGGTTTTTTTTTTTTTTTTTGAGGTGTGAATTAAAAATGTATATTCAGCAAACTACCTTGGTTTTCCTTGTATCCTGTGAGCAAAGCGTACGGTGAGTGCACCTCGGGTGTTTCAAGGAGGAGTGCTCATTGCAGACTGGACTTTAGACATTTATCCTGCAGCCTGGCAAGTGCATGAAGTAGATGATGCTTCCACCTCACTTCAGTCCCAACAGCTGGACTCTTATCAGTACCTCAGATAAAGGCCTGTGAGAAAGAGGGAGCAAACAAACTGATAATACTGATAATAGCATTTTCAACAGCCTAAATACAGCCAGCGATAACTGGGAGTAAAAGTATTTACTTTTAATTACTTCTAATCAAATTTACTTCAATAAATATCCTAGACTGACTTTTCCCACTTAAGTACCTACTGTTTGAAAATAATTTGTTCAAAATCCAACATTAACTGGGGAGGGCTGAGAGAAACACATCCCACTTCTGATTAGACAGATCTCAACAAGCCCAGGACACAGACACTGAATGCCATTTGCCTTTGTTATTCACTAGGATCAAAAGAGAAAACTCTGCTCAAAAATGCAACACCCGGGAGGAGAAAGCCCACGCAACAGCTACAAGCACAGCCTTTCTGAAGTTTAATACAGAAAATCTATTTGATATTTATTAAACTTAGTTTCTCCAGTTACAGTTTTGCATTGTACAAAGCATTTTAATGACACAGTAGTTAAAAAGATCTTTACAAATTGAAATGTGATACCCTTTTCTCCAAATATTTTAATTGCCATAAATTTGTTTAAAAATACACATTAAACGCATGTTTCAGACACTAAACTTTCTATAATCTCAATACCACAAAATACATAGAATATACTATACAGATGTGGAAAAAATCTAGTTAGTATATAATACTTTGCTCACCATTAACAGCTTTATTACGTGAAATGCACATACTGACTTAAAAATCCTAATTTTGAGCCCCAAAGTACCCTTTGAAATTTCAAATGTATTGCAACAAATAAAAATCACAGTTTGTTTTTTTCTTTTTTTTAGGTTTTGGTTGAAGACAAGATGCCTACATATTTTGATAGAAACAAAATGTAACACATGGACTTGTCATGTACAAAGCGTAAAACAGAGACATCCCATTAGTTACTAACAGTACCTTTCTGTATGATTAATAAGGGCTTCATTTATAAGTGACAAGTTAAAAGTTACCTTCCCCCACCCATGAGCCCCCCCCCCCCAAAAAAAAGAAAAACCCTTCTTCACCAAATAATAATTTCAAATAAGATAAAGGATTTTTTTTTTTTTAATAAATATATAAGCACTTTATCCTCCATATACAAAATTTCTTAAAACAATTTAAAAGGGGGACCAGATACAAATGTCAGGAACTGTGCTTGCAAAAGTCATGCCTGGTCCTTAGAGTTGAGTTTTCAGCTGTATAATGCCAATGCAGCCAAAAAACAAACGCTGCGCTGCGGGAGTACTGCGCACCCAGCTACCTCAGCTACGGGGCTTGCATATAAAAACTGGAGCCAGGGAACACTGCAGTCCCACCTGCCTGTACCAGCTCCCTCCACACGTCTGGAGAGTGACCCCGGGAATGGATCCACTTCCAACCGGGTTTCCAGGTGAAATTAAAAGGGGTGAAGCACTTGGAGAAAGACAGAAACTCGATGCTGTACCACAGCGCTTCAAACTGCTCCACAGAGCCTATCTGAGCGAAACTCAGCGAGCGCGGGCAGGGAGCGGGGAGCTCAGGCTGTCTGAAGGGAGAGGAGGGTTTCCTGCCCCTTCCCTCCCCGCCTGCCCTGCACCAGCACTGCTGTTTTCAACCGGCAATTCCTCGAAAAATCACAGAGCTGGACGTACATCATGAGTCCCCGATTGTTTGAGTTTACGTAACTCTCCTACTTCGGAAATCTGTCTCCTGGAATAGGTCTGGATTTGTCTGAGTTGGCTAGCAAAAAGCTTTGGCTACCCTTTATACCTAAAGATGGCTAACGTGAACTCTGTTGCTTGAAAACACAGGGTTTTCCATAACACTGATTCATGAGACCGAGTAATTTAAAACCCCGACCAAAGTATTTGTCAGAAATCTACGAATTTGGGAGCTGTTTCCTCCCCAATGGGTAATTCAAACTTGACTTGCTCAGGCCCTTTTGCATCTGCCTTAATATAAAAACACTGAAGTGAGGGCAAATATCCCTTAGGTACGTGAAATATTAAATACAGCAAAGGTAGTCTCTCTTCCCAGCAGTTTGCCATTTTGGCAAGCTACATCATTATCTGCCTACGGCTTTATTTTACTTGCCCCAGGCAAGCGCTACATCATTATTCCCATAAAGTATGGACTCTCTGTGTGTTGGGGCCATTCATAAATACATTTCAGGGCTTTTTTCTTTGTTATCACAGCAATCAAGCCTCAGCAATCTAAAGGAATATACATTGCACTCCTGTATAATATGCAAGATTTCTCACCAATAAGATGGTGATTCAGCACTCAATAAATAATATATCAATATAGTCAGTTGCACCATAATCTAAAAACAAGTATAACATATACTTTGGACAGACTGAGTTCATATATATATACATATATATTAAAAGACACATACAATACAAATTGCATACTGCCATCAAAAGCCAAGAAGAGCCATCCATACGCTCTGCTTTATGGCTAAGAGTTTCAAATCAAAAGAAAAGTCTTGGGCTGTTTTATTCTGGTGTCCTGAAGTTTCGTTAATAATTCTAAACGGTTGCACCTTATCACCTAGGAACCTGCAAGTTTGACAGCAAATTCAAGTAGCACTGACATCTGAGCAAGCCTAGTCTGATTAAGCCATTTTTAAGATTCACCAACCGGGACCACGGTCACTGAGGGAATTCAAATTACGGCGTCGATATGTATTTAACAGACAATTGTCTAGGGGATCGTTTAGGAAGCCAGGAGTTAGGGGTTCCCTCATCGTCAGTCACTAGTGCGACGTGCACTGGGCAGTGAAGGGACACGCGTTTGCACGGCTGCTGTGTAGTGGCACGAGAGGACAGGTCTGGACCGCTCGCCTGCACTTGGACAGAGGGATGGAAGCCTGTCATCTAGTTGCTTTTTTTTTTTTTTTTTAAGCTATGAAATCTGACAAAGTAGATAATTTTTCTTTCGGAAACAATGGGAAATCCCCAATTAAGATATGCTTTTGGAATTGCAAAATTCCAATGTATCTGTTTGGAATAGCCACAGATGCACAAGGCATCTCCTTTCAGTTACCAAGACCACTGCGTATCTCCCGTACAGACACAAGACCTGGGACAGCACTCGAGAGGATATTTTACCACGAAATATACTGTTTAGGAGGGACACTTCCAACCCGTTCAGGTCCACATTTTGACACGATGTAAAAAGTCTTCTGGTCATTTGAAGACGATTTGGTAAGATTCACTGATCTAGGGATAAGCGATACATTTTTAAGAGACCAATTTAGCGTGACACCAAAAGGTATTTGTGGGACTCTAGTTAAGGTAAAAAA